>NC_000080.6:25446245-25673745 GCF_000001635.26 Mus musculus | reverse complement strand
CAGCTGCTTGTGAATAAACTCTATTTTTCCGAAGCTTGTTATCTTAGGGTTTCAATTGATGTAACAAAATACCGTGACCAAAAGGCAAGCTAGAGCTAGAGAGGAAAAGGTTTATTTGGCTTAGACTTCCATACTGTAGTCTGTTATTGAAAGTCATTGAAGGAAGCCAGGACAGGCACTCAAGCAGGGTAGGAACCCATGGAGGGGGCTGCTTACTGGCTTGCTCACCACCCCCCTCCTCTTTCTTTTCTTTTTTTCTTTTTTTGGTGTTTTGAGACAGGGTTTCTCTGTGTCATCCTGGCTGTCCTGCAGTTTGCTCTGTAGACTAGACTGGCCTCAAACTCAGAGAGATCTGCCTGTCTCTGCCTCCTGAGTGCTGGGATTAAAGGTGCGTGCCACCACAGCCCGACTTCTCAGCCTTTTTTCTTACAGAACCTAGGACCACCAGCTGGGTGTGAGCACTCACAATGGGCTGGCCCCTCCTTGGGGCCTCACCCATCAATCACTAATTAAGAAAATGTTCTACAGGCTAGCCCACAGCCTGATCTTAGGGAGGCATTTTTCTCAACCGAGGTTTCCTCCTCTCAGATGACTGCAGCTTGTGTCAAGTTGACAGAAATCTGGACAGCGCACTTGTCGTCCCAGGGATGGATGCTTGGCGCAATGGTTTTGTGAAACAGGCCTGGTGGGGTTGCAGAAGACAGCTCTCCTAGCCTAGAGCTCCGGTCTCTCACCTACTTTCCTTTGACCGCAGACCCTGTGACAGTGCTGGAGAGAGTGAATGTCCGTTCAGGCTTGGAGACGCTGGGTTAAGGAAAATAAGCAGACCCTGAGCCCATGGACAGCACCCAGGTGCTTCAGAGGCTTCTGGAAGCTTCCACAGCTGCTTCCGGTTCCTTCTCCTTCCACCACCCCCCTCCTGCCCTGGCTTCTTCTGGGACATTCCATCTTTCTTCAATAGCACATCAAAACCTGGTGCCCTCCTGGATACTCATTTTGCCAATGCGCTCAGGCATCCTACTGGGACTGCACCTGGGGAAGTGAGGGGAGGACGGAAGGAAGTACTCCCCCTCTTCTTTGAACTATGCTTTTTGATATTGTTCACTGCTATGTCCTACATGGCAAAGATGGTTTCCCTCCAAGGGAAGGGCTTCCTGGGCTGTAGTCAAGATGCAAACAGTAACTACTGCCGGGTGTGCTGCCATGACAGGTGTGCTGCCATGTGGGTGTGCTGCCATGCAGGTGTGCTGCCATGTGGGTGTGCTGCCATGTGGTTGTGCTGCCATGTGGGTGTGCTGCCAGGGATGGAGACGGACTGGCCTCAGCTGGTGATCCTCCTTTGAGGTTTCACGTGAGCTCAGCCAGGTGGAGGTGCGTCCATTGCACGTGAATGCGCACACATGACTAGTGAAAAGAGTACAGGCTCCATGGGCATTACTCTCTTTCTTTGGGGTCTTAGCACAAGACAGCTTCAGACTCCCAGATGCATGAGGGTGGAAAGTGAAACATTCCATTTCTCCACTCCACACGAGTGTGGCCCCCTTTTCTGACAATGAGTTTGATTGGCTGGGTTTAGAGAGTTTCCATTTCTCTCTGCTCTGAATCAAATTGTGAGGACTCTTTTGCTTGAATCCAAAAATGAAATGAAGGGCATCCCGCACAAATAACTTTCCTTAATTGTTGTTTTTTTTTCCTAGATGACAGCTGATGGAGAAACATCGCAGTATGAAAATACATATGGTACTTGTACACACACACACACACACACACACACACAGAGACACACATACACAGACACACACACAGACAGACAGACAGACACAGACACACACACACACACACACACACACACACAAACACACAGACACACACATATACAGAGACACACACACAGACCCCCCCCCCCACACACAGACACACCACACCTCTGTTGTATATAGCCACTCAGATTCTTTCCCCCTGCTGAAAATCACTTGACTTCCTGCAGAAGAACTTTCTCTCACATCTGCTTCTAGTGGCCAGTGTATCCAGGGTGGTTGAGCCCTACTTTGTAAGCCAAGAGCCTGAAACATTTCTTTTCTGAAGTCAGTCCTTCAGATTCCATAGGGCAAAGGACAAACTAAAAGCATGATGTAGGCATTTCTTTTTTGTTTGTTTGTTTGCTTTTCGAGACAGGGTTTCTCTGTGTAGCCCTGGCTGTCCTGGAACTCACTTTGTAGACCAGGCTGGCCTCGAACTCAGAAATCCGCCTGCCTCTGCCTCCCAAGTGCTGGGATTAAAGGCGTGTGCCACCACACCCCGTGATGTAGGCATTTCTATAATTATTTGTAACATAACCACTTAAAAGCAAAACCATTTTGTTGTTGTCATTCTCTCTCTCTCTCTCTCTCTCTCTCTCTCTCTCTGTGTGTGTGTGTGTGTGTGTGTGTGTGTGTGTGCACATGTTTGTGTGTATGTGTGCCATGCATGCACATGCCACAGCCTGCTTGTGGCAGTCAGAGGAATATTTTCAGGAATTGATTTTCTCCCTCCCTCTTGGGCTCCATCCCGGGCTCGCACGGCAAACACTTTCACCACTGGCCCATCTCCTCGGCCCCATAAGAACGATTTCTAATGTGTGATCACAGTCTGGCCAGACTTGGAGCCTATACTTGTCTTTTGTTGTTTCTTGCCATCAACCAAGACAGTCCCTGAGGCATCTTCTGGTAGATCCTGCTTCTTACCATAAGTGACAGAGGTTTATGGGGTGGGGAACAACTTTGTCTACATTTTTAAAATGACCACGCGTGCAATGGGGTAGAAGGGTGGAGTTAAAGTTCGTCTCTCTTATACCAGGCCCAAGCTTGTGTGGGTCATGCTTACTTTCCAAGCTTGTTTCTAATCCTCCTTCACAGCCTCTCTATTCATTCAGCACAGGTCTTTTCCCCTGAAGGTAATTAGAGCTGGTTTCTTCCGCTGCCTCCCAGAGTGACTTGACTGATGACTGATGATGTACATCATAGAAGATCCACGTGTCCATCCCAGTGGCTCATTTGAGTGTGCTTTCAGGGACACACAACCCCAGCCCATCTCAGAATCCTGGATTTCTACACCTCCTTTCCATGGAACAGTTGTGGTGGTCCCAGGTCCTGAGACCCTCTCCAGTTTGGCCTGGGAATGCTCAAGTGTTTGAGTGGGCCCTCCTTACTGGCACCCTTCTTCTTGGGGTAGAATGACATCAGTGCAGTAGTCACCATGGGCTCAGCCTGACTGAGTAATAAGAGGATCTGTTTGTGCAATTGTCTCTGCAATGTGCAACACAGAATATGGCAGAGACTCAAGTCAACTTTGTTTGGAGGAAAGGGACAGCATTGGCTCCTGTCACTGAAGAAGGCACGAGTGGGAGTGAGCAGGGACACGGCTCCAGCAGGGACAGCTGCTCCAGCTTCTGTCTCAGTTTAGCTCAGGTGACATGCTGCTACCCAATGCCTGGAGCTGTCAACCTCTACCTGCTCCCAGTGCAGGATCTTCATTGTCATTGGGTTATTGGTCCATCTCTGGGATGAGAGCCTGCCTCTGAGGTCCGCTCTCAGGGACACCCGTCTCAAATACGGTTCCCGAGGAGCAGAACTGAAGCGTGTTTATTCAGGATCTTGCAGTTGGAACATTCTTTGTTGACTAAAAAGGACATAGACGGAAATAAAAATGGCATTAATTCTATGCCTTCTTCATTGGGTCTAGGTGTCATTCATACAGCTCTCCATCAGGAAGCTCTAGCTGCTGGGTTAAAGGAAATATGTGTGAGCTCTAGGAGGTCAAGCAGTGACTTTAAGATGTCTGTCTGCATAGTCCCTGTGAGTTGGGCCAGCAGGGTTCATCTAACTGTCCTCCTGGGGAAGTGTTCTGAGATCCTAGGAACAGGTGAAGTACCAGAAATGGTTTCAAGTGGGACTGGGCTAGCTCACTTTGGGGATGAGCACTGAACGTACATTCTAAACAGACGCCCAGGTAACACAGTAAGAGCTCACTGTGTAGGCTTGCAGGTATCTGCAGAGATCCTGAGAAATGTGGGTCTGTAAACCTGACTGAGGCGGTGAGGGAATGAAGAATGGACAGAGAAATGAGAGACACGTGGATATAGAAAAGCTAGGGTCAGGTGGGTCGTGTGCACCCTGGTGGAGCGGCACCAGCTTCTGTAACAATGGGGAACCTCAGTCATTTATTATGTATGGCAGGGTTAGCTAGTATTAGGTGGAGCTCAGTCTCAGCCTGTGAACAGGAGGAGGAAGTCATAGTTGCTGTGTTCATGCACACTGGCCAATGGCTAGTGGATACGAGTGAAAGGACAGAAGGAGCCTTTGCCTTTCCAAACCTGACTCAGGGAAAAGGGTTGGCTACTACTTCCCCCATGACATTGCTGTCTCATGTAAAATCATGCATGTTCATTCAGAGCTCTCCTCCCTCCCTACAGGTGTCCGTGGGAAGAAACAGAGAGACCTAGGGGGAAGACAGACTAGGCAGAGAAGAGAGGAGCCGGCACAGGACGCTGCTGGAGTTCTCTCAGGAGGGCCTGTTGGAGGACTGATCTCACCCCGCTGAGCGGTTGCTCTGTGGATCTTTCTGGAAGTCAGTTGCTAAATGTGGGCTGCTAGGTGGAGGTGGGAGAACGAAGAGAGCGACCTTCCAGATAGTCCCTGTCTGTTGAGGGTGACTTTACTGTACCTGGTGGGATCCCAACAGGAGGATGGGTGGGTCACATTAAAGAAGGTCTTACCGTGGGCTCAGTGAAGAGATGGCTCAGTGGTTGGGAGTACTTGCCGCTCTTGCAGAGGACGTGGGTTCAATTCCTGGCACTCACAAGGTGGCTTACAACTGTCTGTAACTCCAGTTCCAGGGGATCCAAGGCACTTTTCTGGCTTTCAGGAACGACAGGTCCACACACATGTATGCAGGCAAACACTTAGATACATAAAATCATTTTTAAAACGTCTCACCAGGCCAAGTGTGGAGGCCAAAGTCCTTAATCCCCATACTCAAGAGGCAGAAGCAGGAGGATCTCTGTGAACTTGAGGCCAGCCTGATCTACCTAGAGCGTTCAGGCCAGCCAGGGCTACATTATGTCTATCCAAAACAAAACAAAACCACTCTAGAACTAGGTGTGTGGAGATGGCCACGGGAGGAATGGAAGCCGAGCCCCAGTTGCTTTGAGACTGTACTTTTCGCCTTCTCCCATTAGACTTATTCTTCTTGTCTGTGTTGGGGGTGGCGTTCAGCCTTGCTTAGCTTTAGGTGGCTTTGCCCATCTCACAGTTAGGCCCTCTATTCCAGAAGAAAGCTGCCTGTCTCAGCAGGCATGAGCTGGGCCAAAGCTGCCACGTGGGCTCGGGTAAGCCACAGGCCTGTGTATCTCTGACAACAGGGAGTGAAGCTAAAAATGGCGAGTCTTGTCTTTCTAGAGAAGTCTGACTCCCACTCTGTTCACTTCTTGCCTTGAAGGCAACGGTGCGCAGAAGTTTTGCTTTTAACCACAATCCACAAGAACTGACCCAGCAAGCACACATATACCCCCATTCTCACCTTGATAGCTGTCTGACATCCTTTCCCTGGAGAGGACCTTCCTATTATTTTCTGTCTTGTTTATTTGTTTGGTTTAAAGGGTCTGGTTATGCCTCTACACATGAATTTCTCTGCCCATTGTAAAGTCACTGCTGTAAGGCAACATGGAGTGGGGGTTGCCCTTCTTATGCCCAGGAAGCTCTCCTAGCATCTCAGGCTGCTTGAGGACAAGGCTGCAAGATGTTGGCAGAAGACAGTGGCTGCAGCTTAGCAGCCACCAGGCTCTCGTTTTTAAAATGTGAATCTTTCTCTTCTCACCGCCATCTCCCATTCAAACAAGAAACTGTGGCCTCCTTATCAGTTCCTGCCTTCCTTGGAGGTAGTACTTCTCAGTGCCCAGGCCCCATAGGCAGCCCTTCAGCCTAGCTGGCTCTGGTGCACACCCACCCAATCCACTCCAGGTGTGTCTAATCTTCCCTTTCCACACAGTCAGTATTGGGGAGCCTGCTAAGCTGACGTTTGTAGTCCTTGCTGAGGGACTGCTAAGGGGGCCATGTTTGCTTTTCTTGCTCAATGGTCAGGCTGTGTGAAGGAAGAGCACTGTTGGCTACTGGTCCTGACAATCTGATCTACTTCCCAAAAACTTAAACTGGACACACAAAAATAGTCTGTGCTGGGTGTTAGAATTGAGGCTTGAGGATCGAACCTATATAAAATGCAGTCACATGGTAAACTCAAGCTTGGCTGGGAACAGAGCAGGGAAGCAGCAGGGCAGAAGCCAGGTGGCCATAGACAGCGCTGCATAGCCTGCAAGGAGAGCAGTTGTTAAGGCATTTATGGACTATGGCTGTGTCTAGATGCTGTGGACAGAACCTGATTTGACACGGACAGGCTCCTGTTCCTAGTCTGTCAGAGGCTCAGCAAAGGCTATTAGCCTGAGTCACAGATGGCCTAAGGACTCAGCTCCCCTTCAGGACTTGGTCCTGTTGAGGGTCCTATATTTAGCCAGTCATCACAAAACTTTGTCCCACAAGCCATCAACAAGAGATATCGCTCCTCACCAAGAGGGACAGATGCCCAGAGCTATTCACAGTCACATGGGTTTCAGGATCTCATCTGGGGACACCAGGGCAGAATTCTTCCACATCAACACCCAGACCACTCCATTGTTTCTGTGTGTGCACAGACCAGCAGGATAGGGTGGTGGTTTAAAAACCAAAGCCTGGAGAGAGGGCTCAGAAGTTAAGAGCACTGTCTGCTCTTCCAGAGGTCCTCAGTTCAAGTCCCAGCAACCACATGGTGGCTCACAAACATCTATAATGAGATCTGGTGCCCTCTTCTGGCCTTAAGGCATATGTGCAGGCAGAATGCTGTAAACTTAATAAATCTTAAAACAAAACAAAACACCAAAGGCCATTCCCTCAGACCAGTCCTTAACACCCATAAAACAGCTAACTCACCAGAACCTTCATTTTTTGTCCATTTATTTAGAAAAAAATTAACATGAGCAAATGAGATACCTCAGTGTTACAACAGAGTATAGAAATGTCTAGCAATAATCAAATAATTTGATCTTTAAATACAAAATAACCACATGAACACCTAATATACAGGTTTCATCTGAATACATATTTATTAGATAAATATTAGAGGTCACATCATCTAACTGCATACAGCTTTGCAAGACTAGAAATCACAATTAGTTTTTTTTTTCTGACCAGTCAAAAGTATGAAATGATTGCAGTGTACATACGATGTACAAAGACAAGGGCGGGTTCTGTGGACGTCACTTCAGGCTGCACGTGTGGGTGTGGATGTGTGTACGTGTGAATCACCTGTGATCATGATATCAAAAACTTATACAAAGTATATGAATTTGGTTACAATTTTCTTCTGAAATCCCCGTTTCTCTTCATTGTTTCCATAGCACCCTAAAAATACACAGGTGGCAGGGCCAGGACACAGAAGGTAAATAGTACATGTAGGTAAAAATAAAAACAAAAGGGAACAAAAACGCCTCTGCACACAGGGTCAGTATATTACAGGAGACAAGGACGGAGTCACGAAGGCTAACAAACGGGATCTAGTATTCCACGTAGAATGAAGGAGTTCCAAGCCTTTTGTTGTTTCTCTGTTTTGTAAAATAAAAACAATACACATTCCGGGAGAAATGAATGTATCTTGTTGACATGTCTATTTCTCATTTACATATGTACACACGGCCCTTGAGTCGCTGCTGCTCTCTGCCTCGTCTGGATTGGTCAGGCCCGAGGGCCCATGGGGAGCAGACCTGTAGCTCTCTGGGATTTAGGGCTTCCGTTAGGGAGAAAGTGTTAGGAATCTTTTAAAAAATAAAATGGCTACAGGATACGTGAGACATGAATAAAGCTTCAAACCAAGAAGATGAGGGTGATCGCCTGTGCGGGGGGCGGGGCCTTTCCCATCTGCGCATGCTCTCTCCCAGCCCAGCCGCTTAGCTGAGTGGCGGCTGGTACGTGCCTATGGGTGGGTTGCTCGTTGTGGTAAAGTGGCTTGCTGAGACCTCATTTCGGAGGTTACTATGGCTCCAAGTTGTTGTAAGAAAGGACTGAGGATCTTTCCAGAGCCTAGGCCTGCCTCTGTTTATGGATGTCACCTTTACCTGCGTCTGTCACTACCAAGGCATGGCTCCAGCCCCCGATGTCTTTGTAGCTCTCTCAAACCCTGGATCGGCTCCAACATTTCTCTGGAAGGAGACATTTCCGGAGTGTGGGCTTCAGGCTCTGTGGTGAACTTGCTGGTGGGCACTTGCCTGGGAGGGAGCCTTAGGAAATCAGCCTCAGGTGTAGCCTCGGGTGTGAACGGAGAGATGACCAGAGAGGCTGGGCTACTGGGAGTGTCTAGGCCTTTTGCACTGGAAAGCTGTGGAGAACCTGGGCATGCCTTGACAGGAACTAGCAGGGACCCCAGGCTGTTCTGGGGCACAGTATCACGGCAAGAAGCAGGAACTTGTGAGAAAGGCATTTGTCAGTCTGAAGCTGAACAATCCGTACAGTCCGACAGAGCACGGCCCTGTGCCGGGCCACCGACACTGGGTAGGGATAGCCACGGGGTACCTGGTGTAATGTCCCTACCAGCTGACTGAGAGTGGTTCTCAACAGTGGGTTGCCTGGTCTCTCAACTCGAGCACAGCCGCCTCTTCTGCTCCTCTCTCATCTGTACAAATAGCCCTGGTTGGTTTTTGTTTGTTTTTGTTGTTTGTTTTTGTTTTTTTAAAAAAGGACTCGGGTTTTGTCACTGAGTCAAGATATTTTAAAAACACCAGCAAAGGCTATAACCAGGTCATGAAAATGTTGAATATTATCAAAGACAATACTAAAATATTCACAAAGATATTTACAAAAGCGATTCTTAAAATAATTGATTTGCATACTGAACACACTGCTTGAAAAAACCTTAACAACAGGACAAAGGAAGAGGAGGGGTGGGGAGGTGGCAGCTTTCCTTGTGCCTTTTTTTTTTTTAGGGTGACAATAAGTCAACAGCTAGGGGTCACCTTTCTGGTTCAATCTATATTAAGAGTGCCAGGGAGCACAGAGGGAGGCTAATGACCGATGACAAATGAGGACGCTGGCAGTGGACAGGAGGCAGGAGAAGGCCTTGGGTGGCAGCATCGGAGAAGGGAGCAAAGAATTTACAGATGGGACTCATGTGAGCGGACAACCTGGCATCACCACAGGCATCACCGTAGGCCATGAGGCTCAGGGGGACACAGACCAGCCTGGCACAAAGCAGGCGAGTGACAAGCCAGCAGGGGACTCTAAGCTGGATGGAGTGAAAAAGCAGAGGAGGGCCAGAGGCTGCACTTGCTGGGTGAGCAGGAGTGTGGAGCGAGCTCTGGATGGAGGGAGAAATACAGGGAGTGACAGGCCATAAATGCCACAAAATGCCTGCCTGCTGAGATGCTCTGGTGCACCCAGCAAAGGTCTGGGCTGGAGACAGGCAGCTTTGAGCAGAGAACCTGCTGGACCAGACTGAGAGACTTGGAGATCCATGAAGGCCCTGCTGTGGAGTCGTTTCCCTGGGGGCCTATGCTGCTTCCCTACCATGTGCCCCTACAGCTGTCTGGGGAAAGGAGAACCCAGAGGGAAGTGGGTCCCATGGAATAGTCTCAGAGAAGGAAGTATGGGTAGGAGGAAGGAAAGAGAACATGGGGGGAAATGGCTTGCTTGCTGTCCAGATACAATGTTCCTTTCCTTCAGAGCTCCTTCTTCAGAGCTCCCCGCTGCGGGTCATTTAAAAGCAGGGATTGGCTTGGGGCAAAGCTGCAAGGCCCTGGCTGCTTCTGTGGGGCTCTGGCTGGCATCGTCCTCTGGCCTCTAACTAACGGAGGGCTCCCTTTGGTGTGGTGCACACACTCTCTGCTCCCCGCAAGGCATGGCCCTGGTCTGAGTTAAGGAGCCCTCCTCTGCATTGTCTTGGCTCTGGGGAAGGCCCTGACCTGTTTCCTGCCAGTCCCTACAAGGTGTGGCACTCTCTCTCAGACACGGCACTTTGTCCTTGTTCTGCTGAGAGAGTGTTTACAGGGCATCTTGGCTTAGAAGTCAGAGGCCAAAGCCACGACCCCCGGCCTTGAGGGATGGTCTCCTCCCCAGAGGGTTGTGCTTTTCTGTGGTGTGTGTGTGTGTGTGTGCGTGTCCTTCCTCACTGCTGCAAACTGTCACCACTCCTCCAAGGCTTGTCCACTACCCTGGCCTGGGGGCCGGAGCACAGGCTTCTTTCGGGTTCCAGTCATCTGAAGGAGGCTCTGGGCCAAGAGGCGGGGATAAGGTTTAAAAACATGGAAGAACTTTGGGACACTGGAAGGTCGGTTGTCTGGAGTCAGCACACATGGAGGGACCTACAGTCGCCATTGGCATGTCTCTTGCTGGGCCTGGATTCCCTCAGCTTGGGTTTGTCTTCCAGGGGCCGTCTTCAGGCTTGCTCTAGGCATAGATCCCAGAGCATTCAGGCAAACAGGACTGGAGACCCACATGGCTTTCCCTGCCTAGTGTGCTCTGCTCAGCTCTCAGCCTGAGGTCCTGGTGTGGGAGGCCTGAGCATGGGCTCCTGGGAGGAATAGGATGTGGGACAGATGGGGTAGGAGGCAGAGTGGGGAGGGATGGCCCCAGTGGAGAGTGGCCTTCAGTTGTTCTCAAAGAGAGACAGGAGGTCATCGTTGCTATTGCTTGGAAGGTCGGGGGGGTCCAGGTAGGAAAGAAGCTCATCCGGGTTTGTGAGTTCCGGCAGTAGCTAGAAAAGAAGAAGCCTCGTTGAGGTGTCTGAGGCTGCTCCAGGAGGAGTGAGGGCTCTCTCTGGCCTTCTCACTCCCTTCCGCTTGCCTCCTGGAGTTCTACCTCAAAGACAGAAAACTTAACAGTGTCAAGTATGGGCCTGCCGGCTGTCCCCAAGACCACTGCATCTCAGCTGGGGGCAGGCATACCCACACTCAACAAATGCCAAGGCCGGGGAGACCC
Source organism: Mus musculus (assembly GCF_000001635.26). Classification (NCBI taxonomy): domain Eukaryota; kingdom Metazoa; phylum Chordata; class Mammalia; order Rodentia; family Muridae; genus Mus; species Mus musculus. The sequence goes on along the minus strand of NC_000080.6, from coordinate 25,662,715 downwards.
ACTGGGCTGACCCCTCCTCTCAATGTCAGCCCCATGGCAGATCAAGGGCTGGATTCCTTTTGATTGCTCCTCTGTCCTCTCAGACCCTGCCAAGAGCATCTTTGGGTCACACAGCCTGCTGGTATAAGCCCTCGGTTTTCATCCATGACCACAAGGCAGGCCGTGGGAAGACCAGATGGTCCCCACAGTGCCCGAGACTACTCTCCTGTAATCTTAAGTGAACTAGTGGCTGGCCATACTGTCCTGTCCCTGTGCTCCCCTGTCCCCACTCCCCGTGTGACACCCTTGAAGTATGTATGTCACACAGGGGCAGAGGAGCTCCTGAATCTAGAAGCATCCCTCAGTCTGGCTAAGGAAGGAGAGTTGGGTGAGAAACCAAGACATCTGCAAACTTTAGACAGCACTGCAGTTCTCCCTGCCAAGAGCTCTTTGATGCCACCGTGGTGGGTGTTGATAGCAGGGCCAGGAGTTCAGTACCTAGGGATGGGGGCTGGCTACAGCTTCCAGCCCCTGGCGGGGGTAGGAGAGGAAAGTGTCCAGTCCCAATCTTTCTGTGATGCCCACCACCCCGCCTTCTATACTCCTGAGGTCTTGGAATGGGAGATGCTTGAGTCTCAGCTGCCTAGTTTGACCCTGTCTCCCTCGAGTCATGTCCTCCCCACATCATCTTCTGTCATCCGACATGGAGACTTCTTGGAGTGAGCAATGGAGCAAGCGGAAGCAGGGAATGGAGACACACGGACAGGGAAACCGCAAGCAGACAAGACCAGCAAGACGATGGTGGGTGGGGTGTCATTCTTAGCTCTTCCCCTGCCCAGGCCAGAAGGTAGATACAGAAATAGCAAGCTTGACATGGGGGTGTGAGGGAGGGGATGGGAAGAAGGGCAAGGACCCTCTTGCACTATCTCCAAGGCTCTGACTGGAGGGATTGGTCAAGGGCTTACGTAGAAGGTGGGTAGGACTGAGGAACAGGGCTATCGGGCCAAAGGGCTGATGGGTAGGGGTGGGGCTTGCATGACACACCCCCATATGGGGCTTCCTAGTGCTAGAGTCAGGGGAGACTGGCTGGGGCCCATCCACCACCCACCCACCTTTCCACCCGGGGCCTTGAGCCCTTAAGTACCCCCCTTCTTTTGGGAAGGTCACGGTGCCGAGCCTGGCCCCAGACCAAGGTGTGTGGTGACCCCAACTTACATCCAGTGAAGGTTCCGGCATGTCGGATGCTCCCTGTGCTCCGGCCTGACCCTCTAAGGCTGAGGAGGGGTTAAAGGTCAGGTCGCTGTGTGGATGGTTGCCGGGAGCGGCCTGTGGTGGCTGCCGGGGAGGCTGGGAAGGAGGAGGAGCCCCACTGTGATGTAATGGAGGCCCTGCCTGGCTGCTGGGGTGTGGTACGTGCAAACCTTGTTGTATGGAGGGATGGGGCTGGTCAGAACTGCCAGCGTGGGGCATCTGTGGAGGAGGAGAGAGCAGGAGAAAAGAGAGGTGAGGTGACGGAGGCACAACGACGGGATGCCTGGAGAAAATGAAAACCGAACAAACCAGGAAGTAACGGACCCCAAAACGAGGGCACCCCTCAACAGAGAACAATGATCCGCCGTTGAGGGACGGGGTAGAAAAAAAACAAACAAATCGTCCTCTCCAGAAACCAACAACCAGGAAGGCTGTGAAGGGACAAGTGGAGAAGGCCTTCACAAAGCCTAGGAAGGGCCTCGAGCCAGCACAGGCCAGAGAGCCTCCCACCCCCACACTGTCACAACAAACAACAGCGAGGCCAGAATGGACAAGCAAATGGACGTGTTTCTGGGAAGCGGTAGCTGCTGGCAGCGTGGTGCAGGGCCCTCCCCCGAGGACCAGGGCAGTGCAGAGCAGGCGTGGACACAGCACGGGCAGGCGTGCAGCTCCCCCTGGCTGGCAGTAAAGAGGAGACAGGTGCTCAGCCCGCTTCCCTCTGGGATGAAACTCATCTGCAGTCAAAATGGCGGACCAGGGAGAAAACCTGGCTGGCCAGGGGCATTTCAGGGTACTGCCTTCTCCTTGATTAGAAATGGGCTTCATGGTGGGGGTGGCAAGGAACATGGAGGGACAACTCTAAAGGTTAGCTAGGGAATTCCATCCTTTTAACTTACTCCATGCTGTTGTGGGTAGGTGGGTGTAAGGGGATCTTATGTAAGTATGTGCCTGGTGAATGCTGTTTGCTGGTCTCAGCAGACCCTTCAAAGCAGAAAGCCTGAAGCGGCTCTGTACATGTCCAGCAAAGGCCTCAGCCTGCTCTATACATTTGCACAGGGCCACCAGCACCCTCTTACATACTGCCAAGAAACTATCATTTTGGTGACAGAATGCTTCCTTGGTCTCGGATGATTTCCATCTCTGCCCCATCTCCATTTCTGGGTTCTCCCATGCCGGGTTGGCGAGTAGCGATCACGCCAGCCTTGATCTCCCAGACCCTAGTTCCTCTTTCCATTTCTGCTAAAAGCTGTTCCCCAAGTCTGCTTTGATCTGGTCTCTACCAAAAGTCCTGGTGTGCCCTTTCTTTGCAGGGTGCAGGGCTCCAGTGTGACACCAGTATTACAGTATTCTTCCAGTGACCCTCATGTGGCATGGTATAAAGTGGCTGGAAGACAAGGCCACATAGTGGTAAGAGGCCAGCTGAGGGTACCCACTTAGCTCACAACAGCAGATGTCCCATGACACCCACCCAGAGGAAACAGGGAGGGACTCCACACTCTCATGACCAGCTTAGCTCAGGACAGACATCTCGGATCCTATGATATAGCTTCTCCCCTAGACCTCAACAAGAGTGTCTCAGAGCCAGAAGTACTGCTGTTGTGTCTGCCAATCTGCTGCCTAGTGCGGGGAGAACTCTTGGGCAAACCAGCGCTTGGTTAGAACCTTCTAGAGAATCCTGGACTACACAAAAAACCCTCCAGCCATCTGCCCAGCCAGGGCCAGCTGCTTCTAGATACAACAAGGTAGATACACCAAGAATAGACCTGGGGTTGTCTCCCCATGTGATACAATGCGTAGCTAGGCCTGGTTGCTTTCAGTGAGATGAAAGCTGAGAAAGTAGGCACGCCTTTGTGGAATTCTGGGGGGGAGATATGAGCTTGATTCAGGTAGAAGATGAACCAGGAAGCAAATAGCTTGGCTGGTAAGAGAGCAAATGGCTTTCTCTATGTGGCATCTTTCAGGATTTGTGAGTATGAGGACTTGGGGTATACAGTGTGTGAGGGGTGATGTCGGTGACATCAGCTGTGTTAGGCCGAGGTCCTGGTGAGCTTAGAGGAGGAGAGCAGTGGCTCCAAGTTGAGAACTTCAAAGTCAGAGTCTATATGTACTTTTCTTTCTCTTCCTGTCATGTTTTCTTTGAGGTAGGTTCTCAAGCATCGCAAGGCTGACCTTAAACTTGCTATGTAGCCAGGGAATGACTCTGACTTTGGACACTCCTTCCTTCACCTCTGAGTTTTGAGATCACACGTGTGTACCCTGTCCTGTTTGCTTAGGCAGCTCTGCAGAAGCCCCCTACCCAAGGGAGCTGTGTCGCCAGGCATTGTACTCATTCTTGGTGGGAAATCGGGGATGTAAGAGAAGATGAGAAGCCTCCAACCCCATTACTAGGCACTGAGGAAACTCTGGACCTTTTCTGGCTGGTCTTCTTATCTGTGCCCCTTCCCTCCAAGGTGAGAGACCGACATGAATCTCAGTGTCCCAACCCCCACTGCTCTTCTTCCATCTCGGCTCGGTGTGCTTTGTGAGCACAAGGCCCGATGTGCCCATTCATCCCGACCCAAGGGGCATTTGCTATGCTACACAGAGCATAACAGTTGAGCATTCAAACACAGAAGGGCTCAAGAGGATGGCCAGGTCTCTTGCCACTGTTTGCTGAGCCACAGGAAGGGACAGATAGTGGTTAATTCTGGACATCTTACTCCACAGAGGTGTCCCCAGTCTTGTGGGACATGCCAATAAGTGGGAGACAAGGAGGACAAACAAGCCCTCAGGTAGGCCAGATATCCTGGGACCGCCTTTTTACAGGTGGTGGTGGTGAGACCCTGGTGAAGATTCAGATACCCAGAGACTAAGTGCCTGGGAGTGGGAGCTAATTTCAGGAGGCCAGAAACACAGGCATCAGTGGCAGAGCATAGTTGGAGCTCAAGGTGGGCACATGTTGATGCAGGGGGCAGCCTGGAGCTTTCTTAACTTAAGAGACTCCAATGCCCCCAATAAAACAGCCAAGTTGACAGGTATAGAGCAACCCTGTCAGCCTCTCCCCATCTGAGCCCCTGAGTCTAATTCTTAGTTTTTCTTTTCACTGAGGAGGGAACCAGAGGACTCACACCACAAAGAACCCGAGGGAAAGCCCTCTGCCCCAGTCAGCCAGATGAGGCTGGTAGGCAGCATGGGCAAATGGGAAGGTTGAGGTACAAGCTGAAGGTACTCACAGTTTCCTGCATGGGGTGACTGAGGGGTTTCTCGAGGGCGGCCATGTTGTTGGGCATGTCCGGTGGGTGCGAGAGCTGGGGGGGACCGTGCATGAAGTCGTTCATGGATGTCCCTCCGGGATTCCCATGGGGGAAGTCAAAGTTGCCATGACCCTGGTAGTTGTTTCCTGGGATGGGAATAAGATGGGGATGGGAAGAGGTCAACCAGTGGGAAGGTGGCCACCCTCAGCTGATAGTATAAATGCCCAAAGGCTTTCCGTCCCTTGGGACAGGCAAGGCTCCTGAAGCATTTGCTTTGGGCTACAGGATGGGGCAGTCATGCCCTTATCTCATGGACTGGGGCACTCCAGGTGTGTGCTAAAGTCAAGTCCCCAACCCCACTCCAGATGTGTGTGTGCTCTACTGTTGCAGAAGGGCAGAAAGGGGTCTAGCCACCAGGCTCTAGATGATAACCCAGCCTCTCCATCTCACACCTGATGGTGATGATGAGACAGGGAGACTCAGAGTGCTGGGATGCCGGGGCCCTTGGCAAAGGCTGTGGGATTCCAGCCAGTAAACTAATGACTCTGGTCCACTAATCAGTCACCTGGGCACCTTGGAGACCTAAGGCCATGGATCTGAGTGACAAGGCCACCACCCTCAGATAGAAGGTACACGTGCATTTTCTAGGAACAGAGTGGAAAGCAGCAGGGATGATGCCTGAAGTCTGGGATAGCGGAGAGTGAGACCAAGGGATAACAGACTGGGTTAGCCAAGGCTGGGCCGCCAGTGCCTAGGTGTTCTCTGTTAGAGGGTGGGAGAGCCTAAAGGGTGGAACCGATAATCTGGCAGAGCAGGCTGTGCAACCTCTGAGCTTCCATCATCATTCTCCCAAGTCCAGTGACCGCAGGGATGTTTTTGGGGGTGTGTGTTCACTCTTTCTCTTTTATTTTTAAGATTGACTTTTTCTGTGTATGAGGGGAATCCGTTGTCCACGTGTATATATGTGGTTCCACGTGTGTGCCTGCTTCAGGGGGAGGTTAGAAGAGAGCACTGGATCACCTTGAACTGGAGCTATGGTTGGTTGTGAGTCATAATGGAGGTTCTGGGAATTGAACCTACGCCCTTCTGCAAGAGCAACAAGTGCTCTTAATGAGCGAACCATTTCTCCTGCCTCACTCAGCCTTTTGTTTCCTCATCTGTACCCGTTATCATCAGCACAGAGATCCCAAGTCCCCGATGGACCCGGGATTGTACCCTTCTTCCTCCCTCCCTCCTTCCCTGGCCAGCATCACGTTACACACCTTGGCTGCTGTAGTCGTTGGAGCTGGTGCCCCCAGGAGGAGGTGGGAGGGGGTAGGGAGACGGGCCAGGGCCCAGAGCGGCGATCATCTCCATGACATTGGGCATGATCATCTGGCTGGGGCTCATGGTTTTGAACCGCTTTGAGGGGATGCCATCGGGGTCATCCTTGATGTGGAGGTCTGACTTGATGGGTACTGGCCGCCAGCTGCACGTGGGGTCAATGGTGACCTCTTCAAACTCGGAGCTGATGGGGGAGAGCGAGGGGGAGGAGCTGAGGTTTAGAATGTCTAGCCAATGTCTTCACTCCTCCCCTGTGCCAGAACTGTGCATGGGACCATCTTGTTTGATGAGGTGAGAATATTGAGGCTTAGAAAGACAAGTGGTTGAGCCTGGGGCTGCTGGCCCCAAGACACCTTCCCCGCCACCCTAGAGGAGTTCCAGCACGGCTGCGTTCTGTCTCATCTAAGACATATTGGCCCCCAAGTCCGGGTATTCCCAAGGTCAAGCTCCAGATGGGTGGCTGCCCAGCAAAGTACTCAGGACTGTCTATGTCTCCCTCCAGCCAGGCTGCACCTCCCTAGTCGAGGCCACACTTACTGTTGGATGGCGTTCAGGATCCCCCACATGTACTGATCCACTTCCAGACCCTCGAGCAGAGCAGTTTTACTGGAAGAGAAGAACAGAGGCTTGGTCTTTGCGCCTGGAGGCAGGACACAGCCCGCCCACCTCCACTGTCCTGCCACTGTGGATACAATGGAGGCACAGAGTGCAATATAGCAGTGAAATCCAAGGCCCATGCCTCTGTGGGGCTGGTTTTGCCTGAAGGGTAGGTAAAGCAGCTAAGAGGCCCAAGAAGAGGCCAGAGGGCACCTCTGCTCTGCAAGGTGGGTATTGCTTACTTGCACACGGGACACCTCCAGGTCCCTCGCTCACAATTCAGTTGGAGGTATGACTCCAGGTCAAAGCACTGCAGAAGTGAGAGACAGAGAGATAGGTAAGATCAGGACTGTCAGAAAATGCCTTGCTGTGGCTCTGGACTCTTGGGAAGACTTCAGTGCTGGGGAAGAACTCTTCTCTTACTCCATAGAACCACAGAACAGCCATGCTGTGTCTGCCACGGCCCTCACAGATCTCTTCCCTGTCCTCGAGTAAGCCCTTCTGGACCCAACACCCCAGCCAAGTCTCACTGCTTTTGCCTCTTACTGAGGCCGGGACCAGTGTGGACTCTGGCAGTCCCCTTAATCCATCCCAGGGACCCAGGGTAACTCTGTTGATCAGCCTGTATCAGACAAAGCAATCACATCATGTCCGTACCTACAAACTCAGAGGGAGGCAGTCCTGTCTGCCACTTAGCTTTCAGGATGAACTAACTGTGCTTCACAGTGTGGCGATGATGGTGTAATTGGCTCTGCCATCCTTGCACCCCTGTCGTGGGACCCTGTCTTGGCCAACCCCTACACAACCGGTCTTTGCTAGTCTAGGTTGCCTCTTTCTTGAACCTGTGGTGTCTAGCCAGGACTTTCTGCTGGCCTACGATACCTGATTGTCTATTTCTGCATTACTACCCCTCCCCAGGGCCTCAGAGATGGACCTGAAGGAGAAAACAAGACTGAGAGAGCACGAGATACTGGCTGCCGATGGCCGCAATGTCTCTCAGGCAGCAACAGGCTCTGTTGGCCCTTGGCCTGCCCCTTGTCACCCTGCTAACTCTGTACAGCCTGGGCCTGCTCACCTGCACATGCTTGCAATCGTGGCCTCGAGCAGGCAGCTGTATGCGCCGGAATGTGATGGGGCACTTCAGAGACACCTTGATGGCGGTCTGCTCCACGCCATCCTCCCCATTGAGAGTTGTGTTGCCCGAGGAGGCAGCCACACTGCTGAAATTCCGCTTGACTGTGAGTGAGGAGGCAGAGGGTGAGGGCTGGGTGCTCCACTGAGGAAATTGGATCTCAGCAGCTCCTAAACACGGCTTGGATTCCCCACCCCTGCATCCCACATGCCACACATGCCATGTGCAGGTGAGAGAGAAAGGACTAAGGAGGATCCCTTTTCTGAAGAACAAACCCTACCCCTGGGAGCAAGAACTTTCTGCCAAGCTTGCAGAAACTTAGTCTGGTGCTGCTCCTGATTTAACTGGGTCAGCAAAAAGCCCCCTTAGGCGCTTTTGCACCTAACTGCAAGAGTAGGAATAGAAACCAGACTGTGTGGAGGTGTTCAGGGGCTGGGGGGGGGGGGGGGGAGGGGGGAGGAGGAGACACCAAGGACAGAACTATAGGGAGGATAGTACATCCCACAAGAGGTGCTCCAGAACTTGGCAGCCTGGGCATCACTACCTCTTGAGGCCAGCCCCGCCCAACCTGTCCCCATCCACCCACCCAAACTCACTTTTCGTGATGCAGTGCTCAGCGGGCAGTAGGCGCTTCTTGAGGAGGCCCTGCAGCACGGAGCGCACAGAGGGCCGGTGTACCAGCTGCAGCACAAAGAGGTGGGACTGCAGAGAGAACAGAGGGGCTCAGTGAGGTTCACAGTTCTCATACCTGCCTCAGGGCTGACCCATGACGAAGCCCCTCTAGGAGAGGGTATCCAGGAGGAAGAGGGGCCTGCAAATCACAAGGTCCAGCATTGGGAGGCAGGGCCTCTGGAGTGACTGTCTGTGCTCCAGGCTAAGATGGTGGATTTTCCACTGCAAAGCCACCTGGTTGAGAGGTTACAGGACTAGAACTTAGCATGTTCACTGCTTTCCTGTCCTTTCTGCCCTTGTCAAGTGAGCCTATCCCTGCCACCCCGCCTCCAGGATGCCTTCTAGACCTGTGTATCCCAACTCTTCATGCTATGGCTGTGCAGCCTCCTGAAGCATCCCCCAGCCTAAAAGGCTAATCTCTGTGGTATCGTCCCCTCTGAAAAGACAGGCAGGACCAGAGTGTTTCCTTCTGGATCCTTCAGAGACAGCAACAGAATCAGGCAGGCAATTTACTTCCCTGTACATATCCCAGGGAAGTCCTATGTCCCAGCTTCTGATTTCTAGGGACAAGAGGAGAGTTCTGAGGCAGTCCTAAATTACACACATTGGGGGGGATATGTATGTGTGCCTGTGTGCATGCACATGTGTGCATATATCGTCCCTATAGGACAACAGAAATCCATTTAACTCCACATTTAGCAGAGATGGGTCTTGGAGCAGGGCGAGGTGGTGGGGATATGACAATTTCATGCAAATGAGACAAGAGTAGATTATAGCTTTGGTCTGGCCAGTGGCATAGGGGATGGCACCAAGAAATAAAAGGGAGGTGTGGGGAGGCCCAGTAGGGGCAGAGCGCGAGGGGAAGTGGTTGAGTCTAACAGAAATGGCCAGAGCATAGCAGCTTAGATCACTTTGGAGCTAGAGAACCATGTCCCAGGGTCTGCTGGAGACTGGGGGAGGCTGATGGTGAGTTCCCATTTGGCTACTCTACTCACACAGCAGCAGGCGGTGACAGTGATCTGGATGGTGTTCCGGCCAGGCTGGCATACATGCTTGAGGTGCAGGGGCTTGTGGGAGGTCTTGTTGTCTCCCCGCTCGATCGTGAGGGGTGTGGCGTTGACGCTGACCTGAACCGAGGCTGGCCAGTTGGTGTTCATCTGTCGATCTTCATGGTGGTAGCACTTGAACTGCAGCTCCAGGTCTGACCTGGGGTGGGCAGGGTGGGCATCAAGCCTGCGTTCCCAGGGACCCCACCCCTTGGCCACAGCCTTTCCCTCTCCCTCACCCCAGGAGCAGTGCTTCTCAACCTTTCCAAGGCTGCGACCCTTTAGTACAGTTCCTCATGTTGTGGGGACCCCTGGCCATAACATTATTTTTGTTGCTACTTCATAACTGTAATGTTGCTACTGTTATGAATTGCAATGTAAATATCCGATATGCAGGATATCTGATACTCAACCCCCAAAGGGTTGTGACCCACTATTCTGGAGATTTTCCCTGCAAGCACAAAGCCCTTCCATCTCCACAGCCTACATATGACAGTCACATCCACAGCCGTGGCTGCCCTGCCCGACTAAGAGTGACTCCTCTTCCCTACAACAGGTTCAGAAGGACAAAAGGACAGATGTTGTGGGACAAGACCAGTAGCAAGGCCCATTGTGACCATCTCCAGGTGGAGGCAGGAGCGTCATCTTTGCACCATGTTTGTCTGAGTGCTCAGAAGCCTCAGGCCTCCTGCCTTACATCTTAGCTCCTGTCTCCCGAATGCCACCCAGTTTTGCCTGCAACAGCCCACTGATCATCTAAAGCTGGGTGAATTCAAACACACTGGGAGCAGAGGCCCACTTCTAGTCTAGGAGGGTTACTAGGCAACTGTGCTGGGATGGGGCTCTATCCCAGGCCTTGGATGAACCTTGCTTAAGGACCAAAGACCTAGGAGGAGTTTAGAAGCCTCTAGTTTAAGTGTTAGCTCCACTTCTTGCTCTGGGGGTTCACATCCTTTAAAATATTCCTCCAGCCTCAGTTTCTCCTTCAGATCAAAAAGAAAAGCACTGCCTCCTTCAAGATCTCAGAGGTCATGTGCAGAGCCTCCTGGCCCAGGCACTTGAGCACAGCCCTATGGGTGGGCAGCATCAGACACTGGTCACCCCCTTGCACTTTATTGGTGAGCATACCTAGCCTAGCTCTGCTGTTCTCGGCAGCCTCTTCACACTGGCATCCCTGGCAACATGTGTCATGTTCGGGTTGCTGTTTTCCCCTTTTGCTAACCTGTCACCTTGAGATAGCCTCTTCCCAGCCCATAGGGCTCTCTGCTAGGCTCCTCACCCTCCAGAAAGTCCAGCCAATACTTAGGACTCGGGTAACAGCTGTTTCCAGCTGTTGATGCTTGGTCCCTCTCCTGTGAGTTCCCTGGGACATTCTCTGGGCTTTACATAGTCCAGGACCCTGTCAATGATGCTGAGAAGGCAACAGGAAGCTGCTGCCAGCACCTGTGCAGGACCAGAGCCCGGGGTAGGAAGTCACCATGCAGGCCACCTCACCTCCACATCAGCGTCTGATGAACCGTGGGCCGCAGGTGGAACACGTGGTTGCTGACGGCAAGGTTGTGCTCCAGGCGGAAGGGCTCCAGAACCACGCCATCCCGCACGGGGAATGTGAGCCGTAGCTCGTCATTGTGGTTGGCTGGGCAAAGACAAGGAGCATGTGAGTGGCAAGCACCCCAGCCTCACAGGTGCTGGGGCTGAAGCGGGACTCGCGCATCCACGGGACACTACTTTGGGAAGCATGCTCAGACAACACAAATGTGGGCCATACGCCACAGAAGGTGTGGTGTGCCCAACCTCGGGCTGGGAGCCTCTGGCTTCCTCGAGCTCAGCTGGCTCACCCCACCCTGCAATCCCGTTCCTCTCACTGGCCTCTCAGTACCTGAAGATCCATGCTCTTCTGGTGGCTGGGAATAAGGAGGCCTATGGTCCAGCCCCCACACCAACTATCACTGGGATTGGGGAGTCCTTGTTCTCAGCCCTCCTGCCTTTTCTGCATAACTCCCACCTCAGTCTAGCTTCTGAACCCTCTGATCCTGCCCACTGAGGGTCCCCAAGGTCAACTGAAGAATAGGGGGTATGGGCTCCTCACCTGGGGGTGGTGGCAGAGCACTCATATTTGGCTTGATATCAGGTGGGAAAGGTGGTTTGACATCTTGGCTGGGGGACAGATAGGGAGGTATGCTGCTCCCGGGCGTCATGGGGGGAGTGGGGTTCCCTGGAACAGGTGAGTGGGGGTAATTCGCCACAGGAACCGGCCTGGGAGGCTGGAAAAAAAGAGATCAGAAATAGGTTATGAACTCTGAGAGGTAATGGGTCAGGCTGTGGACATATGCTCTACCTGTGCCAAGTTCTACCCAAGGGCTACTCCTCCCAGCACGGGAGGGGAGTCACCAGAGGACTCACGCTCTCCTGCAGGATCCGGCTTCTTCTGGAGGACAGGGGGGACTGGGAAGAACCTTGCCCCTTATTAAAGCCCACACTGCTGAATCCCCCTCAGGGTTAGGTACATTTGTGGCTTCCTATAGCCAGGGGTCAAAGTGGACACAGAGGCCCAGTGTGCTAGGGACTTGTCTAACCTACACCAGGAGGAAAGAGCAGCTGGCCTCCCTGAATTGTGATTCTAGTCCATATTCCTTGACCCTGTTTGGGGCCCCTTTTCTCCTCACTGTCTTTGGTTTTCTGTAGTGCCCATGCTTGTCCTTGGTCACACATTGAAGCAGTGGACTCTAGGTCCCGAGCGTATCTACGCCTCAGCAGATGGCCACTCCCCCACCCGTGGACCCCTAAAACCTTGCAGAGGTGCTGGGGTGGGAAGGTAAGGGATGTGTAAGCCTGCTGATGCCTGCTGAGGGTCAGCTGGACTTTCTAAGCCCTCACCCTGTTGACGCTCCCTTGGCTGTAGCTGCTGTAGCTGCTTCCGGAGGAGAAGGTGTTGTTCTGTCCATTAAACTGTTCTGGCTGTTGAAATGAAATGAGACAGAGGAGTAAGCAGAGCAGCCCCGCGGCCTGACTCCGCTGGAGACACGAGGGTTCTGGGGAAGAAGGCACCAAGACGGGGGTCTCTAGGACTAGTGTGGAAAGTGGAGGGGCCCGAGCTTTGCTCCTGTTAACAATTTAGTAGACATTTTCCACAGCAGTGATGGGGATTGCTGAAATGAACACCCTTGAGCAAAGATGGCAAACACGCTGAAGGGTAAACTCAAGAGGGGTTTTCCCTTCTGAGAATGCATTTTGCAGCAATGGAAAAGGTTAAAGGCTCAGAGATCTTCATCAAAGCAGTATTGTAAAATCAAAAAATGAGGAGTGAATATGGGAAGGATGAGCTAGGGTGAGATCATCACCTCCATGGGCTGCTGGGCAGCCATTGAGACAGGGACAGAGACATTCTATAAGCAACAAGCATACAACATGTGCAGGGGGAACAGGCTCAAGATTACAGTGGTGGTCAGCTTTGTCTTTCAGAATTGTGCCTCCTCTGCCATCATTGTCTCATGTACTGTGAATGAAGGAGAGGAAGGCTATTCTGAGCCCAGACACAGTTGAGCACTGACAGAAAGTCAGGACTGCACCCCCCACTCCTAAAGCTGTTGCAGGTGTGTTAGTTATGTGGGTGCCCTGAAGATGGAACTCACCTTGTAATACTGCCCCATGTTGACTGTGGGGGGTGGGTACTGTCCGGTGCTGGGTTGGCTCGGCATCCTTTGTCCAGGGTAGTTGGGAGATGTGAGTGGCCTTGGGGGGTTAGGGGTAGGGTACTGGCCTGGCTGGGTGGGGAACTGGCTGTTTGGTCCATATTGCTGGTTTCCATAGTTGGGCTGTAGGAATGGAGAAAGGGCAGGGGTTGTCATGGTGATGTGATGTACTCAGATACCAGGTCTGGGGCCCAGCTTTTTTTTTTTTTTTTTTTTAAAAGATTGATTTTATGGCCCATATATATTATCTGTATGTGCACTGTGTGCATGCCTAGTGCCTGTGAAGGTCAGAAGAATGTATCAGAATCCTGGAATCAAGAGTTATGGATGATTATGAGCCATCATATGGATCCTGGGAACTGATCCTGGCTCCTCTGCAAGAGCAATAACCACCGAGCCACCTCTCCAGCTCCCCAACTTCTCTTCTTAGCTCTATGGTCTCCTGCACACAAGACGCCCTCTCTACCTGTCATAGGGAGAGAATGAGCCAGAGAATATTAAAAGCCTCCACTTGCTTTGACATCCAGGGACACTACATGCTGCAGGTCCAGGCCATATGCCACCACTCCATAAAACTGTTTTTTTGGAACCCAACGGATGCTCAGAGCTTCTCAGCTGTGTCTTTGAGGGGTTCAATCTTAAAGTACTCCTTTGTTTCTCCCAGTGTTTGTGTGTGCACCCCGATATGTCAGGGAGATGCAGGTCACAGAATTTGTTACCAAGAGCTGACAAGCCATGCAGTGAGGCTGATCTGGATAGCACTGTCCCTACATCCTATACAGAGCAAACATCTATCTAGTGCTCCATTCTTAGCAGCGTCAACTATACAGCTGTGGGAGAACTAGCCAATGAGGAGTGGGGAGCACGAGAGCCCCTCCTAGAGAAGTCACTGAGGAAGGAGACAGTGCCACCTCCTTCCATCTTCCCTAGCTGGAACAGTGGATGATCTAGGGCTTCCTGTCACCTAGGTACCCAGAACATGGTGTCCCAGAGTCAATGGTTCTTTGATGTCTATTCAAGAATATTCCCTGTCAGAGAGTCTCATCCTCTAGGCTTAAATCTAGTTGGTGAGAGTGCGCCAAGTGCCTGAGAGTGCTCATCAGAGTGGACTGTGCTCAGGAACTTTCAATGACTGTACGGTGGGGGGACATCTGCTACTCTGGGCCACAGCGAGTTCTCACGGTGGTGTGAAGTGGCTGGTACCTGCATGTTCACCAGGCTACAGGAGTGTGGTAGGGGACCAGACAACATGATTGAAGCCTGAATTAAGGATGTACCTTTTTTGTTGTTTTGTTTTGTTGACACAAGATTTCTCTGTGTAGCTCTGGTTATCTCAGAACTTGCTCGGTAGACCAGGCTAGCCTAGAACTCATAGATCTGTTTGCCTCTGCCTCCCAAGTACTGAGATTAAAGGCATATACCACCAATGCCTGGCTAGGTTGTACCACTTCTAACATAGGATGAACATACTGCCATGAGGTAGAAGCCAGAGCTCCCAGCATCTTATAACCTGGACCAGCTGGGAAGCAGCAATGCTCTGGGGAGAACTCCTTTAGTAAAAGCAGAGGGCTTGGCTTCAATGTAGGGCTTTCAATATGCAATTCTTCTGCGGCCTCATCTCAGGTGAGCAGCCTGAAGCTCAGACATGCATGCCCAGTGCAGCCAACTATCTCTCAGGAGGTTGAGGGTAGAGGGTGTTTAGTGACTGTGTTCTGGGAGTGAAGCCATCAGCTTAAGGCCCCAAACCAAGGACAGGCAGGGCTGGGAGGAGCCTAAAGGCCTTTGAGTTTCTCTCCCTAGTGCCCACTAGGTCGAGGCTCAGGTCTTGAGTTGGCCTCCTGGGTGTACAGGAAGCCTAATCACTATAGCCTATTCCTGAGTCTCAGGCTTAGGGCACCTATACCAATTATGACATCATCCAACCTCTGTGAGAGTGGCGGCTGAAGGGACCTGTGGGGACAGAGAGCTTATGCTTTCGTGGGATAGAAATCTGCTTCAGCTCAAGTTGAAGGCCACAGTCTTGACCAGCCAGAAGGACATGATCTGAGAAGATGAAGAGCTGAGGTGCCATGCCCAGGAAGGGGCATCATGGTGTGCCAAAGACAAACTTCACTGGAGCGAGGGGGGCGCATCAGCTGGGCACGGATCTTGGTCTCAGTTGTATTCTGAGTGTCACTGAGACCTGGTGACTTCCCTTTTCCCCTGACCTTCCACGGTGCTTGGGACCGTCTGCTGGGATGGTTTCCTCTGGCACCTCTGCTAGGAGACCCCAGAGAAGGCACTATCCCCAGGAGAGCAATATGATGGAAGTAAGCCCTAGGGATACTGTGTGCCATCCGATGGCCTCCCTGACACACAGCCTGTACTAGTGTACTAGTGGCAGCCCTCACTCTCTAGGTGGCTCCCTGCACTGAGGTCCTCATCCAGGGTCATCCATTAGTATCTGAGTATGGACAGGGTTAAGTGGTCTCCATGGTTTCTGCTTCTACACTTGCCTGCTCTAGGCAGGGTATTTTACAATGTCACGGCCCCCTGTCCTCTGGGCATTCTAAGGGCCAGTGTGGATTGTGAATACCATTGATTTAAAGTCATACACACTCAGGTGTAGTGACTTGTTTGGTGTTTTCCACAACAGAGATGATATTAGTCAGGGGCTAAGCCTCCAAAGCCCTTTAGTTCAAGTTCTCTAAGTGGCCTAACTGTGCCTTTTCCAAGGTCCCTGGGTCCATGGTCCCTCTGTCAATGTTCCTTCTCCTCCCATCCCCCATCATAGTCACACTTACCTCTCCCGGGTATGGCCTCTTTATGCTCTGAATAGGAAGGGACTGGGGCCGGGGGCCTGGGTAGGTCTGCTGGGGCATCCTTTGCCCGTGTGTGCCAAAGGGGCTGATGCCGGGTGGTCGGGGCTGGTTCATGCCCATGGGAGGGCCGCTCATGCCCGAGGGTGTCATGCCAGCTGCCATGCCGGCAGGGTTCAGGCTGCCCCCCATGGAGGCAGGCCCCCGAGGCCCGGGTTGGTTCATGAATTGGCTGTTATACGCCTGGGTGGGACCCATCTGGAAAGAGGAACACACCTTCAATGGGAGAAGAAGAAAAAAAAAAGAATAAAATGCCACATGCATTGAAAGTGCAGGGAAGGAAGGTAGGGGGCTAAAGGGGGAGCAGCACTTTCCCACAGGGCTGCAGTTAAGAGCCAGGAGCTCTTAAAGGACCCAGTCCTCCAGGGCTCACTACTGCCCTCTGCAGGTCTCATGGGAAAATGCAGCTGGTGGGTTTGGGTAGGGCAGGGAGCAGTCACTCCAAGGCACAGGCAGCATTCCCAGGGAGGCAGGCAGGGGACATGGAAGTGGGTAGGGATGGGAGGGACACAGGGAGGACACAGGAAGAGGAGGCGGATGAGGATGGAGGCTGAAGCCCTTTCCTGAAAGCCCTGGCCTTGCCCTTGGTCAGTAGCCAATGGAGACACACCCTCCATACACTAAGTGTGATTTACCCAGCCCACTTCCTCCTGCTCACCCTGCACCCTTCCTTCATGTTTCTGCCTTGCAGGGTTATGGGGTTCCCCTTTTCACACCCCACCCCATCCTTTTGAAGGTCAGAGGATCTACGATGAGGCCTGGGTAAAATCCACAGATGGGACAATAGTGGCCTCAGAGGTGATTAGGGACAAGCTAGTCACAAAGCCATTTTAGGCACACAACCTACTGTCTGATAAGCAGGAACTCCGAAACCAATAGGGTACCTCTTCCCCCATATGCACTGGGAGCTACCAGCCCAGAGAGCATAGCATACCCCCAAACCCCACCACACCCAACCATTTTACCATACCCACACACAACACTCTTTTAAGGGGCTTCCAAGGATACCCGTGGCATTAACGCTCAAGATTTCCCCAGCCTGGGTGAGGCCAGGCCAGCGGGCAGGAACCCTTACCGGTCCATACTGGTTTATATCCTTGTTCTGTGTCTCTTGCAAGGCTGCCACTGTAGCTGTGGCTGTGGCTGTGGCTGTGGCAGCGGCGGCTGCTACTGCAGCTGCTGCAGCAGCGGCCGCTGGCTGGGTGAAGTCAGCAGGAGGCCGAGTATGTGGAGGGATGCCCATGCCTGCTGGGGCACTAGGACCCCCAGGGTAACTGTGGAGGAGAAGCAGGGAGCAGTCAGAGAGAACTCATTAGCTGACTCTGGGATGTACCCAGTACCAGGAGGAAGGCTACAGGATTATACGCATGAATTCCAGACACCTAGCTTGTGGGTGTGAGGCCCAGCAGCGGACCTGGGACTTCTGAGATTGGTGGCTATTCTTGCTACTAGTGATGACAAGGCCACTCCTTTTTGAATCTTTGCTGGGGCTAGGACATTTCCATAGCTTCTCTGCTTTTCCTTGGTCACCACAGACTACCTTCTAAGCAAACATTGACCTGAGAATTGTATGGTGCTGTGTGCTGTAGATGTGGATTGAGGTGTGTGAGACTCCTGTTTTGAACTGCGAGGCTAGAAACCCAGCAACTTTGCCTCGAGAGCTAGGCGGAGTGTGCTCAAGGTGGCTTGGGCTGCTTCTGTCCCTTCTTCACTGTGATCTGAGGTTGGGGACTCTAGCCTCCATTTCTTCTTCATTCAGGTCAGTGAGCTTTCTAAGGAGTTTTGGACAGATGGAGCTCACTGCCACTGCTCTCCAATCCTGCCTGCTCACCCCACTGTCTTAGCATAAAGGTACATGGCTGAGAAGGAACTGAGGAAGTATCCCCTCTACCCCTGGGAGGTTGATGCCAATCTGCTAAGACACATGGCAGAACTGTCCTCATATCCTAGACCAGGCTATGTGGAACTGGCATTCAAATAAGAGTCCTTCCTGGATGTAGGTAGGAAGGCAGGGCTAACACGCTGCCGTAGAAGGGCACCATCCAGGTTGGTCACTCACCTGGCCCCAAAGCCCCCGCTACCAGGGTAGCCAGGTCGGCCGTACATGTTGGGCTGGATATAGGGCTGTGCAGGGCCAGCTTTGGTGGAGAACTGTTGCTGTTGCCCTGCGAACTGTGGGGAGTTGATGCCGGGGTTGCTGGTGCTCATGCCTGATGCCATGGGGTTGCCACCTGGATTCATAGGGTTGTTGGCATTGGCCATAGGGTTCCCGAGGACCTGCAAACAGAGAGAAAGAGAGAGAGAGAGGGGGGGGGGGAGAGAGAGAGAGAGAGACTGTCATTAAGGTCGGTACCTGAGGCAGCGTGGAGAAAGAGAAGACAAAGACTGAAACATGGCAGGGAAGACACAGCAGAGGAGCATGGGAGTGGCTTGAAGAGTCCCCAGAACACGTAAGGGATCAAAGGGAGTGGGCTGAGAATGTCAGCCAGGAAGGAGTGAGGCCAAGGCTCACAAAGCCAGCCCAAGTGGTCCCCATGGCTGCAGAGATAGATCTGAGGCAAGCGAAGTCTTTGGCAAACATTAGCCTACTCGGTCCCAACTCTACAATAGGGCTTGGTGGACGCCCTGGGCTGCTGCTCTAAAAAAGACACCTCTGTGTCTTTGGCCCAGATGTTGTCTGTGGATGAAGACCCAGGGAAGCATGACAGCTCCCCCCCAGGATGGCCTGGCCTAGGTCCGGCAGAGGGGGGCCCTCTGTTAGGAAGGAGGTGAGGAGAGAGAAAAGAAGAGGAAACAAGAATAGCATGTCTGGGAAGACAGCTGGGCTTGTCAGGCTAAGGCACCCTTTACTGAGAGGTGACATCTTAGGAAAACCTAATCCAGACCATTCAGGGCCAAAGGTTTCCAGCTTAGAACCCTGAGGTCAGTAACGCCCAGTAACGCTCTTGTTTGCACAACTGGAGGGAACAAGGTCTCAGAACAGTACTCATGGCCTTGTCACATAAACACCCTTCCTCTTCTATCCCAGAAGGCCCTACAATGGGGGATGATCCTCAGGGACCCAGCTGTGTCCCTACTGAGACAGCTGTGTACCCTTTCCGGAGTGATGCTGTCTGCAGCTGGATATGTCCTGAGACTGTCTTCAGTGAGGAGAGTGTCACGGCACGGTTCTCTGGAGAACCCCCCTCCCCACTCTTGGGAGGAATAAGAGACACTTGTGCCTAGGAGGGACCATGGTAGAGGATGGGACAAGTTCTTACCTGACTCTGGGATGTGTTGGTCACTCCCCACACCGTGGTGACCACGGAGAGGGAGCCGGGAGGCTGATTGGTGTTCTGCTGCCAAGGGACAGAGTCATAAGGAAATGACCCATCACTGCAAAGAGAGAAGAGGTCTTTAGAGCTAGGGCAAGGCAGGTGGCAGTGTCTTCACTTCACTATCCCAGCCGACCTTTGCCCCAGTGAGCTCTGGGGCTCCAGGCTCATGACAGCACTTGTATAATGGAAATGGGCCAGGCAGATGTGACCCTCTCCCAACAATGCAGGGGCTACCCCTGTGTTAGCTGTGTAAGCTGGGTGGGTCTACAGTCCAGCAGCTATGCAGTGAAGAAGCCAGCTAGTGCGATCGAAAGCTCACTCTAAGTCCCTTCTTCAAGTATACCGATTTCCCATGACCCCCTATAGAAACAGTCAGGACCTCGGCATTGTCTTCACTGGGGACAGCCTGGTTCCAACTTTAATGAGGCTGGAAGGGCCTTGGTGGAATCTTGCTTCTGTCCTTGTTCTCAGCACCTCATGACAAACTAGCTGCTGAACTGAGTCCCACTGACCTGGACTTCGGAATTCAGGCTTGGGTCACCCTTCCTCTGGGCCCAGGACCAGGCCTGCCCAGGTGCCCCGCCCCACCTCCCAGTCCTGTGCACATCCCTGCCTGGCTGAAACCTTCCCTTCCCTACAAGTGAGCATCATCAGGCTCCAGGGTTTACTGGGTAAAGTCCAGATGCACTCCAGACAGAACGATCTATCCCACTGGCTCGTCCCTGAGCCTTCACCAAGCCTCCTCACTCCAGCCCTGCAGTGGGTTGCTGATACAGGGAGCTCTTCCCAAGGAGCCCTCAGGGATCTATCTACCTCCTCTACTCAGTAAGTCTCAGGCTTACAGAGAACACTCAGAAAGGCCTTCTAGCCAGCCAGGGTGATGTGGGAGGAGCACAAGGGGTCCAGAGTGATGGACAGCATTGAGACTTGCCAGGGTCCCTAGGCCCACTCTAGATCACCCTTACTTCCTCAGTGAGAGCCGTAAAACACTGTACCTGTGCCCCAGAGCAGCAGAAAATCTCGTGTGGCACCCTCTTCCCTGGGTCTGCCTCCACTGGTCTGTGCTGACTTGCTTCCTGTTTCTCTGGAAAGTCGCCTCTTTGGAAAGCCTTCCCACCTCTCGGAATATAAAGGAGCAACCCACCCTGTTCTTTACGTATTTTTCATGACACTTATCACACATTTGATTATTATCTTCCTAGCCTCTACTCCAGAACCTGGAGTGAGAGGAATCCAGCAGTTTTATGGGACAGAGTGGATTAAAGGCCAGGGGACAAACAAGCTAGCCAGGAGCCAGGCCCTGAACTGGCCCCGAGAGTGGAGAAGCACTCCTGAGCAAGCCCTGTATTTTCTAAGCTGGGGTGACTGAACACTGTGGCCTGCGCTCTCATTGTTCATGGTGGTCAGAGAGTAACCTACTATCTTAAGCTGTTCTGGCCCCTGCTGCCTGGTCAGGTATCCGCCGACCTGGAAATTAGTCCTGAACCCATCCCTCACTAGCTGACCCTGCAAGTCTTCCTTGGGGCACTCTCATTTTTGAGCACATGCCCTCATGCCTTGTCCAAATACAGGAGTGGGTCCTGGTGCTCAGTAGCATGAGGGAGCAGAACACAGTGACAAACGGGGTCGTAGCTTGGTTGGGAGAGTGCCTGCCTAGCATGCACGAAGCCTATGCTTTGCTCTCCATCACTGCACAGACACGCCCGGAGAGAAATATTTACAATTACCCTATTATCTCAGAGGAGAAGACGGGAGAATCGGAGGTTCAAGGTTATCCTTGGCTACATGGAAAGTTTGGGTCTAGCCTGGGCTGTATGAAGCCCCGTCTCAAAAACAAAACAAAACAATAACCCTAAACTCTAAACCCAAACTAAACAACACAAAACACAGGCGGGAGATGGCTCAGTAGTTAAGAGCACTGACTGCTCTTCCAAAGGTCTTGAGTTCAAATCCCAGTAACCACATGGTGGCTCACAACCATCTGTAATGAGATCTGATGCCCTCTTCTGGGGAGTCTGAAGACAGCTACAGTGTATTTACATATAATAAATAAATCTTAAAAAAAAAAACAACCACAGTGCAGATGAATAAATACTGTTCTCTCAACACACCGGCCACTGTGGACTAAGAATCAGTACCAAGAGGCTCAGTCAAGAACACAATGTGAGCACAGGCCTTGGGGTCTGAGCAGCACATTCTCCAAGAGGATAAGAGTGAAGCAGGCTCAGTATTCTTGGTGTCCAAGGAGGGGGATATCAGGGCTAGACTGGAGAGAGAAACGGCATGGCTCAGGAGCAGGGCCCAGGAGCACAGGTGGCTGACTGAGGACTAAATGCAGCTTGTGAAAGTGAGGCCTGTGGCCAGGCAAGAAGGGAGGGGCTGAGCCACAGATGGCATAAAGTACCTGGCTGGGACACCCTGCAGAGCGTGTTTTCACAGAAAAGGGAGACCTCTGGCCATCCATTATCCTTCTGGATTCCCAGCTCTGGTATGCTGGACAGAGGTTCTCGAGTGACCGATCTCGAGTGACCGAATAAAGCAAAAAAGTCTGTCTTTCCCCCACCACACCCCACCCTTCAGAACTGCTTTACAAACTCCCTACCACCTTCCAGGCTCGTGAAGATTTGATTCAGGTTTTAACAAGCAGCTGGACAGGTCCAGGGGGGAGGGGGGCCCCCTGTCTCTCATCATCTTGGCTCCCAGGCTACTGTATCTAAGGCCCCTACTACCCTCAGCACCATGGCTGGGCCTTGTGGGAGGAAACCACCTTTTCCTGTTCTGCCTACCACTGACAGAGTACAAAGCTAGCCAACATTTCCCAAGTGGGCTCTCCACTGCCTGGCCAGTAGGTTCCCTGTCTCAGAACAAAGGTGGCCATCTACTTAGTGTGCACAGGGCCCGGGGGCTGCTGGACGCATGCTGGAGAAGCAAGTGACAGGCACAAGGGGGGCGGACCCAGGCCTCACGACAGAAGTGGCATCCACCAGCACACTGTGACTCATCGCCTTCTAAGGGCTCTGACTTGACAGGCAACCACAGCATCAGGCCTGTGATGTGTCACCTCTGCCTGGACTCTCACCCCTGTCTCTGCAAACCAAGGACAAACCAAGCTCCTGTGCCAGCAGGGAAAAGGGACTGGAGTGGGAGGGGACTGAGTGGCAAAAGGTGTCAGGGAGAAGGGCTCTGGGAGATGCATGCCAGGCCTTTGGGAGAGGCGTAAGCACTGGCCAGTCTCAGTGATCAGCACTGTTAGTGACCTGAGGCTCCTCCTCTGAGCTTTTCTTATTAATTAATTAACTAATTAATTAAATGGTGTGATGGTGCTTAAGTTTAATCCCAGCACTCAGGAGGCAGAGGCAGGTGAATTTCCAGAGGCCAGGTTGGTTTACATAATGAGTTCCAGGTCAGCCAGAGCTACACAGTAAGACCCTGTCTTGGAAAAGGGAATTGTGTGTGCGTGTGTGTAGAAACACTAGGCCACAGCACACATGCGTAGGTCAGAGGACAACCTGTGGGAGTTGGTTCTCTCCCTCCATGATGTTGGTTCCAGGAGATCAAACAAAGTAGTTGTCAGGTGCCTTTGTCCACTGGGCTACCTCAGTGGCCGTTTTTGCTCTCTTGTTAAAAATAATTTTCTGGGGTGGGGGCAAGAAGAGCCTACTACCAACAGAGCCTGGTACAGCTGTGCAAAAAATAACAACTCATACAACTTGTGTTTTTCCTTTTGTTTTGAGACACAGCCTCACTATGTAGCCCAGGTTGGTCTTGGATTTTTGACCCTCCTGCACACACCTCTCCTGAGTGGGATACAGCCTGTATCTTTGGTACCCTTTGGTTTCGCTTTCTATAGTGTTGGCAATCGAACCCAGGGCCTTGGGTTTGCAAAACAATACTCTACCACTGCCCCACCCCCAGCCCCTGCTTGCTCTGAAGGGGCTGGGAAGGGAGGAAGAGCCGGTCAAGAGGAAATCAGGCTAGTGTTTGGAGGCCATACAAGTCCCTGGGGATCCCCGTGCACCAGGCTTGGTTCTAATCTTCTTCCCACAGATGAGGAAACTGTGGGTCAGAAACTGGTGTCCAGTCTCACGGCCCCATGCCATGCCATGCCTCCACCTAGCATTCCGGGGCCTCGCTTTAGATTGTAGCAAATCCCTGGCCCTGGAGGAGGCAGGAGCTCACCCTTGATCTCAGAGGCTCCAGCGGCTTTGATTGTAATCAAATTAATAGATAAACAAGATTTATTAGACTCTTAATTAGCTTTGCGACACCGATTTGCATAGAGACAATGTGCTAATCACAAATGGCTTTTTAAACCACTCATTAAAAACCTGGGATGAGGAAACAGACGTTGTTGGGATAAAGTCCAGATCACCTCAGGGACACTGAAGGTGTCCTTCTGCCCAGGCAATGGCTAGATCCTCCAGGTAACACACAGCTTCTGTCCTGGAGTTACGGTGGGGGTGGGGGGATATAGGATGTTTCTGTGGCTTCTGCTAAGTGGAAGATGACCTTGGTATGGTCAACGGTGAAGCTAAGACAGAAGCTGAGGACTTTTACAAGCTACAGTTAGCTCATACTCGTCACAGGGTCACAGCTACTCTTATCAAGTGCTTTGGGAGCAGCCTGGATCTTCTCTGCATTTCTCTCATGGTGGTGGGCAGCACCATGTCTTTTTGGAACCTCAGGAGCTCAGAGAGGTCAAGGGCTCTGGTTAGAGGCACAGCACAGCCTAAGGTGAAAGAACTTGGGCCCCAACTTGTGGCCTCACCCAACTGTGGCACCACCACATCTACATGGCTTGCAGAGGGTATGATAGTGCTCTGAACCACAGAAAGACCATGGTCCCCAGGGGCCCTCAGACCTCTGGGTTCAGGTAGGGTTTCCAGCTCCAGTTGAGGACCCAGAGTCTCTAAATGCCTGGCTCCTCTAGGGACCAAACTCCAGACTTCCCAGTGTACAGAATACACCCCATCCTTAGTAAAAAGACAACAGCCCCTTTTGAAGATATCAGAGTTAGTTTCTCAGTTACAAATACTTGCTTTTTGCTTCCACTATCTATGTTTAGGAATTTACATTAGGGGTTTAACAGGTGCTGGGGACCTCCAGAGTTCCCCTGGAAATGAGAGATTTCTCCCACAGGGACATGCACGAAGGTTACAAGGAGCCGCCAATCAAGTCAATTCCTGGTCACTGGTTACTGAGTATCCTCTCCACCATCCTGGGTTTGGAGAAGGGTCAACAATTGCTCCATCATAATGTGGCAGGATTATGATAATTACCTAGGGTAAGCCATGGATCAGAGCAGGGCATAGACTGTTTCAGAACCCTCACAATCAGCAAACAGCTATACCCTCACAACCCTTGCACACACTCTTCTGTGTCCTACTTCAACCCTATAAGCTGTGTGTTCTTGGACAACTTACTGTCCCACTCTGGGCCAGGTTAGTTTCCTCTTAAGTTCTGTGACCTCGCTATGCTCACAAGAGGGACCATTGCTCAATTCAACTGATCAGCCTCAACCCCAATCAATACCCAGCGAGTGCCCAGCTCCTCAGCCTGTCTCGGAAAGGCCATCAGAGACCACAGAAGACATGGTCCCTAGGTCTGTAAGCTTGCTGAACACCTGCTCTGCATTGTCTGTTATCCTGCTGGATCTTCAAGGCCCTGAACCTGCCATGGTAGCAGAAGTAGCAGGACCTTGGATGGCTTTTACACACAGTATTTTGAAGCAAAACTAGATTGAGGTTATAGGATGCAGGTGGCTTCTCTTCAGCCTTGGATCCTCCATGGTCAAGACACTTTCAGAGCCCTCCACAATCATCTCTGTCTGCTCCTAGACGCAGGACCCGGGCTTCCCTCTTTACCCTGCCTTTATCCACCAGCTCCTCATTTTGCCCCAGGAGCCTTCCTCCTCTGTTGGCAGAGTCAGCTTCTAAGTAAAGAGACTGCTTTTCTTTGTTCAATGACAGATAATCCGTATCAGCTCAACTTGATGAAGACCTAGCAAAGGACTGGCTGTGGTCAAAACCTGCCAGCCTCCAGGGCTAGAATAGCCACAGCCGAGCAAGTCTGAGACAAGTCTCTAGTGGGAAGTCACACTATTCTGGTCTATCACCATTACCAACAGTGAAATGACTCAGGCAAGAAAGTTGGGAGGGGCAATGTTAATGGGGTGATGAGAGTCCGTCCTGATGGTTCTGAAGCTCTGAGGGGCTGGGCAGAATTAGCAAGACACAGCTGAAAATGATGGCAGGAATATGATGGCAGGCTCGCACGCACACACGCGCACACATGAGTACATGCTCTCACACATGTACACACATACTCACACACCTGTAATCCTAGCACTAGAAGGCTGAGGCAGGAGGATCAGAAGTTGGAGATCAGCCTGTGCCACTGAGAGAGACTCGGTCTGCCTCCAAACACCAAGGAAATGGTCAACCACCATCAGACCAATTGCCAAAGTCCTATTCACTGACAGCTTGGCCAGGGATAAGGAACAGAAGGCAGAAGGAAGCAGGTTTACCTCTCTAGAGCAATGAATGGTTTTCAAGTAAGGCGGCATCCCCACTTTCCCAAATGTGCTGCAGTGCTTAGGGAGTGGGGAGGCAGTCTTCAGAAAGGTAAGGTAGGCAGGGCCCATGATGCTCACTGCATTCAGCTACCCAGGTCAAGTGCCACCCCCTCAGGAAACGCTGGCACAGGAGATAGAGGCTGGGTTAGCAGAGCCTAGTGAGGCAGTGTCAGCGTGCTGTATAAGGCCTTGCTATGCTCTGAAATGCTTTTGACCATGCCAGGTAAACGTAGTTGGGCCACCCTGGCCAGGCAGAGCACTTGGCTTTGATGTGTGCTTGAGGTCCTCTCTGGTTTCGATTTAGAGGACAAGGTTGACACCAAGTTCTGGCAGTGCCCGGCGGTCCAGAACTGACTACAGGATGTTCTGGGCTTCAGGTCTCTCGGCCAGGCAGAATAATGAGAGCTGAGCCGACTGCAGAGGCCCCAGTCATTAGCGAGGACCCACAAGGGGAGTGCAGACAGCATGACGGGCCCTGTTGTTGCAGGGTCAGCCCACAGAATACTCAGAGCATCAGCTCAGCAAGGCGCCTGCGAGATAATTAACAGGGAATTGCCAGTCTCACCACGTGCTTTTCTGAGGCTGGTGCAGGGGAGCCTGGCCAGTTCCTAGGTGCTTGCCAGTCTTGCAAGCCTGTTCCTGCCTAGGATCTAGGGTTTTGGCAGACCCAGCTCAGTTTCACTTGTTCCAGTATAATGGGTGTGGCCTGGTTCTGCTCTACAGTGAGGTGAGGCCATAGCCCTGGAGTGTCCTGAGACCCAACTGGCTTTCAGTTTCCCTGAGAGTGCTTAAATTCCTGCTTTGGTTAGAGGGAAGGCTCCAAACTCATGATTCTTAATGTTCTATAGAGGCATCTGAAGGACAAGGTGGGGAAAAACGTCTTCTCATCCCTGACTGACGGGAAGACGCAAGCCATTTAGGAGGATTTAAAGGCCAACTGCTTCTCAGAGGCCCCGCCCTAGGTATTACACCACAGGAGGTCCCCACCCCCAGACCCCAGGCCAGAAGGCACCTGGATGCTCACCTGTGCGACAGAGTGGGTTTCATGGAGCTCATGGAGCTGAGGGGGGGCTGCATGGGCAGTTTCCCAGGGGGGTCGTTCTGGCGGCTCTTCTGATGTCGCAGCAGCAGCAGGCGGCCAAGTTCTTCACACCAGGAGGACAGCAGGGCTGCAAGCAAAGACAGATGGTCAGTGGACACACTCGAGCCCCCTCTGCATCCTTCCCAGACGTGGCGTTTATGAGGCCGGTTTTGCTCCTGGGAAATTTCTAAGGCTTCCTGGTAGGCCTCAGTGTTTTAAACTATAAAATGGACCAAAGGCAAAATCAGAATCATTTGTGACACGAGTCCACTACAAGGGCCAGCTGGAATGGCCACCAGGTTGAGAGGCCCCAAAGAACAGTCCCGACAATGAAGAGAAGACGGAGCCAAGGGTGAGATGAGGGGAAAAGGCCAACAGAGGCCTTGGATCAGGGTATGAGCAGGCACTTCTAGGGAACCCCATTACCACATACTCAGGACATTTAGTGCTCCCATGGGTGTGTTAGAAACTGTAAAGTGTAGACATAACTTAGAGCTTTCTTGGAGTTGCTGAAGACCCAGAAGCATTCGCTAGACTCTGAAACCCCCCAGCCAGAACTCTCCTGTTGAGTACACATCAACCTTAGACAGACCGACCGACAGACAGACAGACAGACATGCACGCACTCACTCTCATTGGACTCAAATGCTTGGAAGGATTGAAGGTTTCCATAGCAGAGGGTGGTAGTGTGTGAGTGTGAGGTGTGAGTGTGTGTGTGTTTGCACTAGAGACAGCCAAGGCAGCATGTGCAAGAGTCTCTGCCACCAGCCCAAGACTACAGTGACCAATGCAGGGGGAAAGAATTGTCCTCTCTTCATCCCAGTGTCACCACTAGGGACTAAAAGTTTCCTTAAGGTCCTTTCAGGATACAGCCAAGTTTAGGAAAGGGACAAGGTTAAGGCTGGGCTTGTCACCACATCCCCTGTAAGTCTCAGAGTACTTGGAGATAAATCGGGGTGTGGCTCCAGCCGCAGATGATGGCCTTGTAGGACAATGAGAGGAGAGGCCCTAGGTCCTGTGAAGGCTCTATGCCCCAGTGTAGGGGAATGCCAGGACAGGGAAGCAGGAGTGGGGGTGAGGGGTGGGATGGGGGGTTTTCAGAGGGGAAATGAGAAAAGGGGATAAAACTTGCAATGTAAATAAGGAAAATGTCTATTAAAAAATATTTTTTTTCACCAAAAAAAAAAAAAAGAAAGAAAGAGAGAAAAAAAAAGAGGGGTATGGATTTTTGTCACTCAGTGCTCAAAGCCAGAGTGACTTTCCAGAGGTCGAGTCAGCGTCCCTGCTCTGGAAAATCTGCCTTCAGCAGATAAGCCGCAGTTGACCTTCCTCTCTTGACTCCTCCCACTTAAATAAGGAAGCTGAAGTCAGCACTGCTAACACTGGGGGACATGCCCGATGCAATCTGACCAGGAGTGCTGGGTGCTTCAAGCTGCCAGGCCCTGCACGGGTCCTCTCTCAGCCCACAGCTCCGACGGCTATCACTGGGGCCGTGCCACCAGGTGCTTGCTCATCTTGCCAGTGTCCAAAAGCTCCTGACCAAGGATGGAAGTGGGACTGTAGCCCTCAGGAGAGCACCCGTGTCTCCCCTAGAGGCTGGTGGATATGCTGATGCAGCTTGTCCTTCTCTGTGGGTGTTCTCAGTGTCACCAACACAGGGAGGACCCTGCCCCTGGCACGCATCTGCTGGGAAGCCGGTGAGGCTCCTAGTGGGTGCCCAGTGTTCAAGCGTGCCAGGAGGGAAAGCCGCCTATCCAGAAAGGCTGGATCAGGAACAGGTATGTTTTCAGATTGCTCCATTCTTTCTCTGGGCCTCGGTTCGGCTTCTTGCACAGAGGAGCAGGCACCTAGAAGCTCATTTGCACGCCAAGCACGAGGCCCACAGGGTTGCAGCTCTAGGAGGCTTGCTGCCAGCACAAAGGATGGATGCCGACCGGCTGCTTGTGACACGCCTCACTATCTTAGCCCTGCCCTCTGGGTACCAGCCAGGCTGCTGTGGGATTTAGGGTTTTCCTTGGTTACCGGAGGCTGCCCTACAGGTAAAGGGCAAGGTTGTTCACTATCCCAAGTGGACTGGTTTCTGGAAAGATAATGAAGGCATAGGACTGGCAATGGAAATGGGAAGGAGGTGTTTGTTAACTATGTCTTCTCATGCCTGGAAGGCCACAATCCAGTGACCAGGAGGGAAAGAGGGGTGACACAGAGAACCCTCCTCCCCCTACCTTGGCTAAAAGCCTGGGGAGCACAGAGCTTGAGAGCAGCCCCCTCACAATGGGCAGGAGCAATGTGCATGCCTACGAAGGCTTGAACGGACAGGGGCTATGTGGAGACAAACACCACATGGAAATTTGCAGCCAAAAAGGGAGTATGGGTCTGTTTACAGACAGGCCAGGCAGGAGCCCATGGGGCTGCAGTGCTCCAGCCTGGTGGGACCAAGCACACTTTGATCTGGGAAGGCCTAGCTGCTTCCTGAAGGTCAGTTTTGCCTGCTTGTCCTGTGTACCAGTGGCAGGTAAGGCTGCCCCAGGATGGGCAACAGAGACTGTTCTGGTCCTAATTTACACCCTTCTCTGTGGTAGATAGGTCTGAAGTGCTCTATCAACTGTCTAGACAGCCAGCACTGTTGCCACTCGTCTTATCCTAAGAGTCTCACTCCCAAGTTGACTACAGCCAGGAGCAGTGTCCACAGAAGCCCGTGATCTAAGACCTGGCACTCAGAGGCATGACCACAATGGCACCCACTGCTTCCTCTTCTCCCGATGGACCCATGGCAGGGTTCGACTGTCCCGAGAGCAGAACACATCAAGCCACAAACTGTCTTTTGTCTACAGTGCCTGGAGAACAGTCCTTAGAGGCCCCTTCCTTACGCCCACCTGGAGCAGCAGGCCTTACACCACCCATGTCCAAGCACTGAAACGGGTAGCCCTGGGAGTCTGGCCTCTCAGCCTGGAGGGAGCCAGTTTCCTCACTAGCTCATCAGAACATTCCACCAAGTGTCCCAGCTAATATCACCACGAAACAGTGGGACCCACATTGGAGCCCAACTGTCTACTCCAAGTCTCAACCCAGATTTCAAACTGTTTCCAAACTTCTCAACATGGTATACAAAGATGCATAACCCAATACATCTAAAATGATCATCAAATGAGGGCTGGCAAGATGGCTCAAGGGTTGACGGCTTGAGTTCCACCCTTGAGACCCACATGTTGGAAGGAGAACAGACTCCTTCGTATTGTCTATTGTCCTCCTCATGTCACACACACACACACACACACACACACACACACACACATGGATATATATACAAATAGATGTTAATAATTTAAAAGGAGATCCATTGACCATCTGGGGACAGGTGTCACTGTGTAGCTTGGATGACCCAGCACTCACTATGTTATGTAGATCATGCTGGCCTTGAACTTCAAGTTCTGCCTGCCTCTATTTATTGTTGAGATTAAAGGCATATGCCATCAAGTGTGTGGCTCTCCACAAAAATGAACTAGCATTTTGTTACTAGGTTCCCTTCCTATTCATTCTCACCTTAGGTGCCAAGCGTCTGATCGCCCACCTATATTAATTTGACAAAGAGCTGCTGAACACTTACTGAGTGTAGAGCTTCCTGCACTAGATAGGATGCCCTGTATAAGCCAGCAAGCAAGGAGGCAACTCTGTGCACTGTGCACACTCCTCTGGCAGTATTCAGGGGTCAGCTGTATTCAGGGTAAGGGACAATCACAGATCCAAACAGTTCCACCTGACTTCCACGCAACTGTTAGCTAAGCACTCACGTGCTCTCTCTGAACCTTTATCTGTTGATGAGTATGACCCTGATGCCTGCTCTTCAGGATATAAGGTGCTTAAAACAGTAGCTTGTAGGTAGAGGGGTCTATGTAGCATTGTGGCCCCAGAAACCTATCACTCACCATGTGAGCAGTGGGAGACAACACCCTGAGAAACTAGACCACCACTAGGTGACACCTAAACAAGGTCCCAGGGCAGCTGTGAGGGTGGTCTGAGTCAGCACTCTGAAGTACAGGAAGACTGCGGACCCATGGTACGCTCATCAGATGATGAGCATCAGCCCCCAGAGTTGACAGAGCTACAATAAGGAAGGCTCTGAGGCCTTGCTGTGTCTGTCTACTTCTGATCTCTGAGCAGAGTGCAGAGCCAATGTCCTGGGTGGGTATGGGCTCCAGACACACATGGGAGACCTGTGGGTAGACGGAGGCCTCGGGGCAGATGATGACGCCACCTGCTCACTCAGTACAGGCTCTGCATTCCGCCCTGTCCCTCCCTTCTTGCCCGAGCTGCCAAGGGGCAGAGGAAGGACAGCCAGTGTCCTACTGTGAGACAGGAAGAGAAGGGCCATTTCCTATCCAGGTGAAGCTGTGCCTCTTCAGCGGTTGCCCCAGAAAGACAGTTTGCTCTCCTGTGTCTCTGAGGACATAGCTAGGATCCTCTGTACCAGTGGTACTGGGGAGAGCAGTAAGCACGGCATGCCCATGACTACTGAAAACTAAAGCATACAGGAAAGACACACGGACTGGTGACTGACTGGGTCCCAGGAAGTGGGTCTGAGGGGATATAGAAGAGCCAGGTTCCCCACATCTACCTCTTCAAGATCTTTCTAGCAACTACTCTCACAAACAGGTACTATCACAATGTCCTTTAGGGCAAGGAGGGGAACAACGGGAGAGGCCCCGAAGACTGGAATGCAGAGCCCTAGGCACCGAGCTCGTGACCGACCCTAGGTGTGCCTCCCCTAGGGGCAGGGACAGGCCCTGAATCTGCTTCTTTTTCTGCACCTCCCAGAGGAGATCAGAGGAGGCAGAAGCAGCAAGGCTCTAATTTGGGGAACCACCTGGACACCTGGCGTTGTTCGGAACTTCAGAGATCAGCTTTTGGGGGCCAATGAGGATAGGATCCAGTTGGGGTACAGGGGAACAGAGGCTGGATCTCAGCATCTAAGACAGTGAGTACACAGGGTCATAGGAAAGGTTGAACCTCACTAGTCTGGGTTGGGCTTGAGCTTGAAAAGGAGCAAATAAACCAGAGGGAGCCAGATCTCTGGGCAGCTTGGCAAGGTTTAGATACAGGCCCAGGCTGCTCAGTGCTTTAAGATCCAGGAACTGGGAAGGACCAGATGCAGGGAGGAGCCTGAGGAGCAGTCTGGAGAGCAGGGAGGTAAGAGACAAACAGAGGCTTTGTCCACCCTGCTGCCAGCAGGGAATGCACAGTGAGACAAGGAGACTCTGAGGAGCACAAAACATTTCCATGGCTAGAAGGCACCAGGGGAGAAGGTTGTGTGTGTGGAGGGGGCAGTAGAGATAGGAGGGGTGGCTTCTGAGTCCCTCAGGCCACCAAGGATGGACTCTGAAGTAGCCAGGAAGAGACCGTCAAGAGACAAGGGATTCCTCCTTCACACATCCTAGGAAGGAAAGAATGCAAGGAAGGGCCATTCCTCCAATAAATAGCTCAGTCACGCATTTCAGGTGCACAGGGGACGATGACACAGCAGCAGGATGAGTTAGGCACTTCCTGGTGAGTCAGAAAGCTACCAACATGGCCACTCTAGTCCCCCGAGCACACCTACCTATCTCAAGAATATGTACCAACATGGTGTGTTGATCGTCTCAGCAGCCTGCTCTCCTTACACCTTCTCTACTACAAGCTCTGCAATGCATCAGAGCAGGCCCACCCATCATGTGCCTGTCTCCCAACGTGTCTGTCACCAACCCACCCTGCTTTGGATAGACAGGATAAGCTGAATGGAAGCAAATGGGGCCAGGAGACAGGCTACCCAGGGGTTAGACATGAGACTGGAGCGGCCCCTTGCATAGTCCTAGCACTTGGCATAGCATTTAGTAAGAACTACGCAGCCAACACATGACTAACAGGTTGCAGTGCGGCACAGACAGAAATAGCTCGGTACATGAGAGTATGGGAGACGGTCAGTCATCAAGCACTCCATCTGAAAGCCAGGCTGTAGAGCTGGTGCAAGGCCCCTCCCGGACTGCAAGCCAGTCTCCATGGCACTGTCACCAGATAAAACCTATCACAGAGTCCACTGACACATTTCATGCCATGCATAGCCACGGACGGCTAATGAGACTTTATAAATATAAGCCTCTTACAGAAACAACAGCGTAGGTGACTTAAGGACAGCTGCCACCTTCATGTCATCTGTCCTGGCACCAGTGCTGATGGTGTCTGTACATCCACTATGTGGTACCCACAGAGGAAAGGCCACCTCTTATCCCTCTAGGTGGGGCCAGATCACACTCTCACCTTCTCCTCTTTCATCTCCCAAGCACAAAGTCTTGGTCCCAAAACCAGGTGGCTGGGAGTCTCTAGCCTGGGCTGGCCACTCTAGAACGTATCAGGGATTCACAGGCCTCGGCTCACCCCTTCATTCTGCGTGTGAAATGGTGAGACAGCAAAACTCCTCTTGTTTACAGACAAGGATCTGAGGATTCTCGAGGCAATAGACCAGGCTTAACTGTGGAAGCTCACAGGAGAAGCATCAGGCTTCCTCCCTCCTGAGGTCAACATTAAACAAATTCAGATTCTGGCAAGTGGAGTATCCTGCAGGATAAATTCACTGGTTTTCCCTGTTGCCTTCCTCTGAAGGCCTTCCAAGGCTGAGACATCTGACAAACAGAAAACGAACCTGGTCCCTTGTGGGTCTGTCTTTCCCACACTCTAGGAGAATCACATAAACATACACAGATGCTCAAAGCTGTCCACTTGGCACCTTTATGTTTGATACTCCCTGGGGTGGGCAGTGCCATCTCTGGCACCCAACAGTGGCCACATCCAGTGCTTCTCTACAAGGCTGACCTCCGACCCACGTTTCACCTTGATCTCTACCTACTCCCGCCTCATCTCTTGTGCCAGCCTATTGAGGCTCACCCTCTGTAGGGGCACTGAGCACAGGGCCTGTCCACACAGACCATCTCTGAAAGGCTCTTGGCATTTACCCTATTGTGCCCTGAAGGGCGTGGGAGGGCACCAGGAGCCAGGCCTCCTGCTCTCATGGCATGGCTCCCTTGTAAGAGTCAGTAGGTTGGACTTGTGTCCTGAGGAACTGAAATGTCTGCAGAGCTGTCTCTTGGCTTCCTTCCTGCTGGCCTCTGTAGGGGGGCCCCAGCAATGGAGGAATGGTCCCACTCTCTGCCTTGGGAGGAACCCACAAAGGAACCCCGTGACCATGAAGGAGATTCTAGTCTTGGGCTGGGGCAGGTAGCTCTGAGTCACTGATCCGGTAAAGCAGCCTTAGGCTCTGCAGGCACATTTGTCTACAGGAAGGGTGGCCATTCTGACCCTACTCACCCTGCTGCAGTGGATGGGGAAGATCTGCCAGCCACCACGCTTCCTTCCCCCACCCCCTCCCCAGCTACTTCACACTCTCAGTTTGACTCCCATGCCTTGAGGTCTGCCCAAGAGCTATACTGTATTGGAGGAAGGGGGCAAGGGGTGTGGGTGGATTCAGAAGATCAGGACAATGACCCTGCCACTGGTACCTAGGACTTCCCTTTTATGTCCCTCATCTGGGACATCAAACCCATCACTAGGAGACACTGAAGTACCATCCTAGTTTCTCATCTGAGCTGAGCTCAATACCTGTGTGGCCAAGAGTGGCTTTTGTCCCTTTCTAAGTTCAGGAGGGTGTGTGGGTAGGTGGGAAGAACTTGGCAGCCTTAGCAACAGGGGGTCAGGACTTCTTGGTGGTCACAGGGAGCTGGACTTTGGTGGTGCTGACAAAAGCCCCTGGTTTTCTGTGGAGGAAGTACTCCTGAGGAATTGCCACACTCTTGCCAGGCCTTTCTCAGTAAGGTGTTGGCCTAAGCTTCTGGTTTTCCCAGATCACTCTCACCTTCTGTTCCCTGCTTTGCCAGCCCCGGCACTGTGTGGTGTGAGAGGCAAGATGGCAGAAGCTGCCTGCTGACACACTGGCTGGGAACCCTTCCATTTATCCCTCATTCTTATAGAAGCTTAGGCCCCACAGGCCAGGACTGGTCAGGTCTGGTCCCCTAACTGCTCCTCAGGCTGGGACAGTGTGTGCTTAAAGAATCCTATGGAGTGACCCAGCCTGGAGTAGCTTCAGGCTACTCCTCCCACCTCCACCCCTGCCTCTAGAACACTCCCTCTTCCCAAGGGCTCTATGGGTGACAGAAGCTGGAGTCTCTAGGTGTGTGAACACACCCTGGGAACTGAACTCTGAGGAACCTTAGAGCCTGCAAGGCTGATTCCCAAACCGGTTTGGCTGTTCCTTGCCTTGTGGAGGCTGTCCGGGGCTGAGCAAGAGGAGACTCAAGAAGATTCCTGAAGAGTTGAGCCTCTGGGGGCCTCAGAAGAACCCAGTCTGAAAAGTTCCCTGCACATTTCCCATTACCATCAGGTCAGCCTATATAGTTCAGGCTCAGATGCTAAGACTGCAGTGCCAAGTCAGGGGAGAATGTTCATCAGGAAGAGAATGTCCTACCCTTAGGATGGTTTCATCTCTACAAAGTGTCCTCTCAAAGTACTGTGGACCCGAGGACGGGCTTGGGAAGTGAGCTGGCAATCTGGCTCAGTTCATCTGACAGAGAGCCACTTCTGGAGATGTCCCTCTTGAAGTAGTGGCTCCCTGGTCCTCCCACAGATCCTCCTGCGGGTGGACAGCTACAGCTGCTATCCAGGAGAAGTCAGGAGCCTGACTCAGGCCACTGCTCAGTGTGTGGCAGGTCGTGACCTTTGTCTTCTTAGGCTTTAGGGATGGCCATTTGCTGGCTAGGGATTGCAGACCATTACAGTAGGAGACGAAAGAGCTTTATGAACAAAGCATGGGGGACCAGTGAGAAGGCTCAGTGGGTGATCGTGCTTGGTGCCAAGCTAAAGTCTACTCAACCTTGAGTTCAAATCCCAGGACCCAAATGGTGGGAGGAGAGAAATGGTTCCCACAAGCTGTCCTTTGATCTCCACACACAAACATAGAAACGTAAAAAATAAAACACAAATGACAACAGGCCTTTAGTCCCAACTCTCAGGAGGCAGTGGCAGAAGCAGGCCAGTTTCTCTTGAGTTTGAGGCCAGCTTGGTCCACACAGACCTTATCTCAAAAACAAAACAATAACAGTACAATACCAATAATCCAAGTGCTGGGGATGGTAGCTCAGTGGCAGAACTTTTGCCTAGCATGCATAGGGCTCTGGGTTTAATCCCCACTACTACAACGTACAGCCACAGAAACAAAGTATGCAGCACTGAGGGGAAGGGGAGGGGAGGAGGGAGGAGGGAGGTAACTATAGTCTTCCATTTAGAGCCTTGGACCTACGCCCATAACAAACTTCTCTCCACAGCCTGGGAAGACATGGATTCCACCAGGGCAGAACTCCTTGGTGCTCAAGGACACACACTGGTGTTCCTAAGGGGCTATTTGAGGACTCCCCACCTGCCCCTGCAACTTCTTCTTGCCCTAAGGAACACCTGAAAAGGCCAAGGATAGCCCAGAGGTGGCAACGGTAGTAAAAGGGATGTAGTTAGATGGCCTAGGAGACCAGAATGCTCTCGCATTGGCCTGAGTCCCTAAGGTGAGAAGACACCCCCCTCACAGACACACACACACACACACACACACACACACACACTTTATTGATCGTGGAGCTGCAGCAGGGACAGCCTCAAGATCCATTTTCCTTCCTGAACACGCTCTCTCCTACAGGCTAAAACACCACTACCCTCTGTTCAAACTTAGGGAATTGGGGGGCCAAGGAAGTCCTATGGAAATCCTTTGTCCCTGGGGAACCTCTGAGACATGTCATCGAAACTCACGGTCTGATTCCTCCAGGTAAGAGGCTGGAGTGAGCCCCACTTCTTCCTTAGATAGCACAGAATCCCCAATTCTCACCACATCGGCAGCCAGATGACAGCAGATCACACCTTTATGTGCTGAGCAACCCAGCTGTACACTGTGTCCAATCCTAGGGGAACCAGCAAGCAGCTGGTGACCACTCTCAGGCCCCTCAAATGGCAGAGCTCATGACACCAACATAGAGGCTCTGTGGGGTGACTAAGTCTTGGTGAGATGATTGCCCCACAGCAAACTTGTATCAACAAAGGAACAATCCAAGCAGTTCTCAAAACTCAAGGGCGTGGGGCATGGTGACAGGTGTGACAAGGATGGAGAGGCAGCATTCAAAGAGTGACCCACACCCTTCACTACGGGGTTCGAGCACACTCAGGGAGCACCTACTGGCCAGACTCTGTCCTATCTGCCCTCTGTCTTTAGGCCTCTGACCCCTCATCTCACCCCCCCCCCCCCCCCCGAGTCACCAGATGCCTAACTGGATACATTTTCAGACTTTCAGGATCCTGGTGCAAAATGCAGACAGGGCCTCCTCCGTCCAACTCCGGGCTATGGAGTTAGCTGCAGTCACTCTGGGACACACAGCTCTTCTTCTTTAGAAGACCTCTCAGTCCAGGGGCTCCAAACATGGCAAACAGGGGTGGTTAGAGGTTCCTTCCTGCCCAGTCTTCAAGTGGGTTCTCCACGTGGTTGTGGCTGTCTTCCTACTCAACAAATGAGAGCACAGTTTCATTTCTACACCTTCCCTGACTGGCTATTCTGTGCCTCTTCAGAAAAAGCCTAATGGAGATAGTGGGTGAGGGACCATCTGCGTCTGGCTGTGACCACCTCCTCTCCAGGTGCCCATCGGGGCTGGTAGGTTAACAGTCTGCTGCAGGAAAACAGCTGACTGATCTCTTTATGCCACTGGATCGTTTTTTTTCCTAAACCACAGGGGGTCCCTTTCATACCCTGGAGAAACATTCCAGAACATGTTCTAGATTGTCATAGACACTCTTGGTTTTAGACTGATACCACCTGAAGCAACTCTCAGAGACTCTGGATGGCACACCTAAGGGTGGTGAAGGCACAGAGATTTCTGTTGTTGTTATTGTTTTACTTTTTTAACTTGATATAATTCCCTATGGACTTCTTTAAAATATCCTGTCATCTCATTGCAGTGAAAGTCATTCTTTTGACACCAGGGCTGTGGCTTTCTGGATACCCCTGGCCAGTATGTAACACTCAGGATGTCCCGGACAGGAAATCCCAGAGCAAGACTGAACCATCTGGATTTCCTGGCCAGACATTCTCCTAGTGCAATCCTTAGAATCGTCTGGAAGGCTGGTTACAAGTCCTAGACTCCCGTAACTGTGGGATCTCTGATGCTGCAGGACAGAGCTGACGAATCTGCATTTCCATCAGGTTATGGTGATGGTGACGCTGTCCAGTCTCACTCTGAGAAGCACTGTCGGGCCCGGCAGCACGAAATGCTCTCAAGGACTTCAGGAATGGATGTGAGAGGCTCTCTCTCCTTTCTCCTATTCACTGACGTAATATTCAGGGGCTCTCAGGACCAGCTCTGTAACCCCTCTTTGGGTTACCTTTCCACCTTGGGCTGCAGAGCTTCTTCAACCTCACACTCTCTCTCAGAAGAAGAATCCTGGGCTGGAGACAGGAGTGGGTGGAGCCCTGGTTTTATGTCAGTTTTTGGAGCAAGGCCCAGGTGGGCTATGCACCTGCCTCACCTGCAGGTGACCTTTTCTGTCTACACAGGTGTTCTAGTGGCATGACGGAGGAGCTACAGGTGGAGAACTTGATTCGGGTCAGACCCTATTCCAGTGACTCTGCCTCTGGAGTCCTCTGATTGAAGGTCTTGTATTTGGGAACCTGGGTCTGTCCCCAGCAGCTCTCGGGGCCAGCAGCTCTCGGGGCCACCATCAACAGCTGGTGGGCTGGCTGAGTGGAGCTGAGGACTCTGCATCTTGTGGCCATAGGGCTGAGCCAGCTGTGGGATCTCAGGAGCCGGGCCCCAGGTAAGGCAGGATGTGATGGGGGAGGGAGGGCAAGCACAAGGCAGACAGCAGCCTGGCCATCTGCTGTGCAGTCAGTCCCAGCTCCTGGTTTCTCTTCAGAGCCTCTGGAGGAGGCGACCGTCATTTGTTTAGGCCTCTGCAGTGTTCAATCACCACACAGCACTCCACACAACCCTCCCTCCATCCCTCCAGCTCCTGTTCTCTCTCTCTGCAGGAAACAGCTTTTGCCTTCTGCCTCTGATGGAGGCCATGAAAATTAACGGAGCTTGAGGCGAAAGCACGGTGGCAGGAGGGGCTGGGGTTGGACGGCCAGCTGGCCAGGCTGAGCGGGCACAGACAGGGTGAGCTTGAGGCCTGAGGGGCTGGCCTGGCTAGACAATGGGCAACCCAGCAAGGCCACAGGACCACGGATGGTGGTCAGCAGGCTGGAGCCAGACTTCACAGTTTGGACTCTGCTGGGATCCTGGGCTGAGGGAGAATCTGAGGATGAAACGGCTTCTTTCTCTGACCTTAAAAGAGCCAGCTCGTACAGGCATTGTGTCCTCAGAAGGTCAGCTGCATATGCTAGACAAATCAGGACACCCCTTTTTCTTTGCCGTCCTGACAGTGCTGGGAATCGGTGATCA
Organism: Mus musculus; assembly: GCF_000001635.26. Taxonomy (NCBI): domain Eukaryota; kingdom Metazoa; phylum Chordata; class Mammalia; order Rodentia; family Muridae; genus Mus; species Mus musculus. Next base: position 25,623,472 of record NC_000080.6, on the reverse strand, counting down.
CTATGTCTAGTCTCCTGGCCCCCAGAGACACTGAGAGACTTGCCAAAGGACAACCAGCAAGAGCAAATGGCAGGGGGTTCTATACTCTTTGAAGGAGAAAAATTACTTATGTACAAAGTACATAGATATATCTCTTTGTAGAGCAGACATTCACACGGGCAGGAAGAGGGAGCTGGCTCCAGATCCACAGTTCTCCCAATACCTGATCCACCTCCCTCTTGTCCTTCTGAAGAGGCCATGCATGCATACAATTAGAGTAGTGGAAACAAGAGTCTCTCTCTCTCTCTCTCTCTCTCTCTTTCTCTCTCACACACACATACACACACACTCCACATTGTCCAGATGATGAGATAGGAAGACTCCATCATCTAAGGGCTACAGAAGACTCTCAGGGAAGGTTCCTGCACTAATGGGAAGCTGACCAGCTGTCATACAACATGGAGAAAAACTAGCACTGAAATGTCCCATTAGGAAAGTAAATAGGAGCTCAGTGTGCTGGCACATACCTTTAGCCTCACTAAGCACTGGGGAGGCAGAGGCAGGGGGATCTCTGGGAGTTCTAAGACAACCTGGTCTATGTGGCAAGTTCCAGGACAGCTAGCAGTATAAAAAAAAGAGAGGAAAGAGGGAGGGAGGAAGGGAGGGAGGAAATGTAAAGGCCAGCTGGCTGAAATAAAGGAGAGAGCAGAAGAGAGAAGCCCAAGATGAACAGCTTGACTCCCCAAGACGGTCCAATGACTCAGACTTCTCATGAGGAGACTCCATGTCAGCTCCTTCTAGCCTCCTCTTCAGCCTCCATGAGAACCCAGGACAGAAAGAGCCCAGGCCTCACTTCCCTGCTCCACACAGATATAACCAAGCAAGAAGAAACAAACTGAAGAGCTCAGGAGTCTGGTGGGGCTTCGGGAAGCTCGACTCGACAGGGCAACGGCATTTAACGAATCTCATGTCATCCATCATCTGGGTCCAGCCACTTAGATACCGGGCATTTGATTAAACTAATATGGGCGGCAGGGCGCTTCCTACCCTCGCCTACAAATTAGACCGTCACACACGATCCGATTACCTTGACTGCCACATTTATCTTGAGAGAGGGGCCATCCATCACTCCTCAGTGGCCGACTCTACCCACCCCATGCTAATTCCATCAGGAGGAGAGTCAAGTTTGTCCCAGCCTTGCGTCAGGTGGCGTCTACTCATTCATTCATCCGACATTGGTTCAACACCTACCCACCTCACAGTACCCAGGAAGAAAATGCAGGCTTTGCCTTCAGTGAGCCCACGGAAGTGGCATGGCAGGAGAAAGGTCTACACTGGTGAAGGCAGAGTGCATCTGGCGTACCTGCCTGTGTCCCAGCCTGCCTCCATCTGAGACCACCCTGTCCTCAAGTGTCACACTTGGGAAATGGTTCAAGAGCATAGCCCAGCACTGCCATGGAATTTCCCCAACTGGAGAAATGTTCTAGATAGATCTATGCTGCCCACAACCAAGAGGCAAGGCCACACGCGGCTGTGGAGTACTTCACCCATGGCCCTGCAAGGGGAGCTGAGCTTAAGTCTCATTTAAGCTTAATTCACTGAATTCGAGTGTCAATGGCCACCTGGGGTCCCTGCCTCCTGTTGCCTAGCATAGATCCAGCAGCTGCTGTGGAGAGCAAGCTCGGTCCTCATCGTGCCCAGCGCAGAACATGACCCTAGACAAATGCTCACAAAGCCTGGATCCCTGCACTTTAGGATCTCAGGCCAGAGATGGCTATTCATCATTTGAAGAGCTTGGAACAGGCACTCCTACTAATGGGTCATTATAATCCAACAAGGTGGGATACTCCTCTACTTAAATCCAAGCTGTGGTTCAGAGGTAAAGACGGTACAAGCCACACCATGGTAAAGGTGGAACCCTGGTTTGGGTCTCTGTGGCTTTGAGCCCTGTCTTCCCACCAATTGGACTCCTGGCACTTTAGGAGAAAGTCAGCAGGACTAGAGGCTACCTGTTCTGTGCAGAGAGGCCACACAGCCAGCCTTCCCATGCCACAGCAAAGCTGGTGGTGGCTACCTCCCTCTACCCTAGGCCTGCTGTAGCCCTGGCAGTTTAGGACAGAGCTGGAGAAGCCACCATAATGTTTAGTTGTACCAGGTACAGATGGGACTCCATCCTGAGGCTTAGCAAGAATTCATGGAAGATATGCTGCCTCTGGCTTCCCAGATACCAGTGAGCCCAGCTCTGCTATCTGGTGGGTAGGTGGGGCTCAACGTGGCTTTGGTTAACGGGGAAGTCTGGGCCTGACTCTGACCCTCAGGCTGCCCCTGGAGAAAGCCACACTATTCCTTCACAATACTGGAGTCAAACGGATATAAAAGAGCAACTGTTTATTCACCATTGAGAACTGTCTGAGGTCATTCACAGGTCAAGTACCAGGCAAAGATCACTGTCTGCCCTCAGGCCTGGAGAGATGGCAACTAGGGACAAGCTATAGAATGTCTGTCTGATGACCTCAATCCCCACAGATGGACGGTATGGCCTTGGCCAACCCACCTCATCTGGCAGCTTTTAGAATCATACACCGGGGCACAAGTAACAAGTATTCTTGAACCCTCCTGTGAGCATCGGACAAGATGTGCCTGCCAAGCAGTCACTGCCAAGGTGGATTTTGCTCCACCTGGCACAACCTGAGTCTACCAATCACAGGCAGACTGTTCTTGCTAGGAACTTAAATGCAGTCTGATACCAGGGAGGGAGAGAAAGAGAGAGAGACAGAGACAGAGAGAGACAGAGACACACGGGCACACATACAGAACTGGAGATTAATAGTGCACACACACACACACACACACACACACACACATACACACACAGACTTAGACCTAAAGGCATCCCTGCTGTCAGAGACTTCTCACAAACCACACTAGAAAGGAGCAGGTTTGGACTACTGAGGCTGCCTGCAAGCCAGAATGGCTGCCCTAGATGGGGTATGTATGGGAGAGGCCTGAGAGTCCACTACTGGGCTAGGGAAAGAGAAGGAAGGATGTGGTGAAGCGGCAGGTCAGAAGAGCCTACACAGAGAAGCTGACCTGGTGAGTTACAGTTGAAAAGGATGCTGGGAGGAGGGGTTACAGGTGAGTAGGTTCCCAGATTGCTCCCTCGCACAAGGTCCACCTCTTTACACTGTCCCAGTTTCAAGGACTACTTAGGCACTCACACATTGGTATAAACAAGTTTACAACAAGTTGTGCCGACACAGTCAAGGAGCAGCAGTTGAAGAGGAGAAAACAGTGTAGAAAAAATGACGGGTAGCTCTTGCAACGCACCCTTAATTTCCAAGAAGGCACCGGGGAGCACCCCATCAGAGACCCTCTGCTACCAAGACCACCAGGATTCTCACACCCCTCCCCAAAATGCCAACACTCCTTTGTTGCCACTTAAACCAATTTGGGGGTAATTCTGCTGGCAATTGTCTTCCGATTTATAACACGGCTCTGTGATTGCATCCAGGCTGATGGTTCAGGCCATAATTGTATGGTAATCACTTCTGTTTATGATCGATGCGGAAATCACTATTGTTTTCCAGCAGGCTTGTTAAATCCAAGAAGTGCAGGGGTGGGGGAGGGAGGGTTTATGTCTGAGCCCGAGGAAGATGAAATTAACTGGTGCAGCCCAATGTGGGGGAAGGTGGTTCAAAGACACCCTTGTCTCAGAAGCACAGGCACAGTGGGTAGCAGGAAGGCAGCAGATGAACAAGCTGAGAGAGACACAAGATGCCCCTGCTGAACAGTCTAAGAACTGTCTGGCACTCAGATCCATAGAGATGTCCAGAGGGACGCCACAGTCATACAGTAAGAGGGGAGGGTGCTCTTTAGTACATCCATCCTCATGCCTGCATTTATGAGCTACAGAGAGGCAGAGGAAATGCAGATGCCAGGAAGCAGGTGGGCTACTGGCTGCCCTATGCTTGGAGCCTCAGGCCTTTCAATCCTAGGTCTACATGGTTTCTTCTTGCCCTTGCCCTGAGATCGCCTACCTGCTGTCTGAAACAAGGTGACAGATGGCACCTGGGGGTCCAGGTGGCAGGAACAGGGCAGTGTTGTGAGATGAGCTGCTGTTTTGGGGGAATGAGGGGAACTGCCCACCTGGTGGGTAGAAACCTGAACCTCCCAGAGGCCACAGGGAATGGCCCTGGGCTGGATGGGGGAGGAACAATACCTTCCAAGGCTGTGGCAGACACCTTAAGGCACAGAAGGATAGAACCAGCCAGGCTGGAGGCCAACAGCCATTCGGAGCACGAGCAGGTACCAGCTGTCATGTACAGCTCAGGCAAACCTGGATGTTGCAGGCTGAGCTTGGCTGCAAGGTAGATGGTTGTATAAATGTACATTCTTCCTCCAAAGCAAGAGTGGAAGAGACCATGGAACTCTGGACTGAAGGCTGGGATAGGGAGACCCACTAGGTTCCAAAGCCCCCAGGGAAACACTCACTCCTGGACTCTTCTCTGAGGAGGCTTTTCTCATCCACTGAACCCCATGGCACCAACTGACACCATTCTGACTGCCCCCAGACTTGGTTCTATATATGGCCCTAGCTCAGGCTAGCTTTGGGCAACTGTCACAGGCAGCTTCCCTTTGGCTCAGCAAGTTTTTAGTTGGAAAGAAGTGTGCTTACGGAGCTGGAGAGATGGCTCAGCAGTTAAGAGCACTGACTGTTCTCCTAAAGGTCCTGAGTTCAAATCCCAGCAACCACATGATGGCTCACAACCATCCGTAGTTGAGATCTGACACCCTCTTCTGGTGTGTCTGAGGACAACTACTGTGTACTTATATAAAACAAACAAACAAATACATCTTTTAAAAACAACACACACAGACGTATGCTTACACTAGCTGCCTTACCAATGTCAGCCTGGGCTCAAGGCCACCCACCTCATTCTATGGTTTTCTTCACAGACTGAGTGCTAGGTTTCTGTGTCCCATGCTGTCACAACAAAAGTAGCCAGGGTCCTGAGATCATAGAATAATTTGAGTTTGTGTATGCGCAGTGTTGGGGCTCAAACTTGAGCATGCTAGGTATGAATGAGCACTCTACCAGTGAGCCACATCCCAGCTCCTATTTACTTCTCTTAAATTTATTGCAAGCAACTATTTCAGCCCATTCTTGAATGGAGAGGACCACCCCAGAGCCCACCAGACTCTTGGGGTTCAGACCCTAAATTTGCCCTTGCTTAGTTCTCCACAGCCACCCTGTCTATCCTGTACCAGAAGGGGTTTGGGGTGTGTGTGTGTTTCAGAGCACATCAGGGCAGGGCAGAGCATGCCAGAAGCCACCAGAAGTAGAATGAACATTCTTCATTGAACTAAGATTCCATGGAACTTCTAAGATTCATCTCAAGAAAACAGGCCAGTTCTCCCAGGGATTTGGTTTTCTGAAGTATGTCAAGCAAGCCATGGTTACTTAAGGTTCAACACAAAAATCAGTTTAATAACAAGATTTTTTAGCTACAATGAAGTTTTCTAAATGCAGAGACAAAGATCAAGGTGGGAAACATTGTATCTTCTGCTTTTGTTTTCTTTTTCTTTGGAGGTTGGGGGGCATTTGTAAAAGTAGTGTGTGCTTTGCTCTCTCTCTCTCTCTCTCTCTCTCTCTCTCTCTCTCTCTCTCTCTGTGTGTGTGTCTGTCTGTTGTCTGTCCGTGTGTGAACAGGCCAGGGCATCCACATGGGCCATATTGGATAGAGTGTCATGAGTATCATCTTTTGGGGTCATGGTGTCATTCTCTCCTTAATACATGGGCTCCTAACCAAGTCCCGGACTCCAATAGAAATTCTGTTGTCTGGATTTCCAATTCTTTGGGACAGTTTCAGGGAATAGGAGATATGGCTTGCAAGGGTCTCCTGATGGTGTGAGAGACTCAGTATGAGAAGTGAGAAAGCTAGAGAGCTTTCACTCTTGCTGACAGCCCAAACTCCCTGGCTCCACACGCTCCATTAGTCCATGACAATACCTCCTTTTCTGGGGAGAGAGTGCGGCATGGGCAGGAAAGTCCCTTCTGGACTCTGAAGAGCTCTAACAACATCTACTGTGTCAGCTTATCATGGAAGCTTTGGAGGTAGCCGGTAACCTCTGACCTCAACCTGCAATCAGGAGCTTGAGTCAGTTTTAAGATAAGGTCACACGGGTGTTGTTCCTCCTTGTGCCTGGTGGTAAGAGGACTCAAGGTGAGAAGCTGAATTACCATAGAGAGATCCTTCTACCCTAGACGTAACCCAGGTGGCTGTGACTGGAGGGACTGCACTTTGAGGGCTCAGAGACCAGTCTTTCCAGGGTCCTTTAGTTCTGGCGCCAAGCAGGGAGAGGACCTGACAAGCCCTCTCTGTTGGATGCCCAGATGCTCTGCTAAGAAACTGTGAAAAGGACCTCTGCACAGATAACTGTAATGACGTGCACAGTATCTTCCTATTCCTGGAGATGGCAGAGGTAACTGGGTGCCAAGGAGAAGCCACAGGATTCCCTTCCCTCAGGCCTGAGAGAATCATATACAATCAGATTCCCAAGGATGGAGCAGGCTAGGAAGTCACCCTGGCTTTCTGCTCCTGTCCTGAGAGCTACCTCTGGGAACAGTACCCTTAGAAATACTCTACTGGAATGGCAGGCCTGCCTTCCTGTGGGCATGGCTCAGGGTTTGCTAGCACAGGGTAGCTCATCCTAGCCCTTACCCGACGGTATCCACTGACACACCTACATGCTGTATCCTTTGTGCTAGGCACACTGGTCACACACGAGTGTGCACACACCCACAAGAACACCACCCCAGAGCCTCATCTATGACTCAATTTGGAAATGTCCTTTACTGGTCTATAAGGACACACACATGGCCCTATACACACACACAAACACAAGTAATGCTTGTGTTATGCATGCAGTCTCGGCAACAGGTCTAACCACTTCGCCTCCAGATACGAGTGTTACCCTGCACATCATGTGCTTTGCAGTCCCACTGGGGGGACTTTAAACTCCCAAGAAGGCAGAGGCCCCACCCAGAACCTGCTCTTTGTTCATTCACGCATTCAAAAACATACTTGCTTGCATTTCACCTACCCGGATGCTGAACACACAAACCTGGATGAGCCACAGCTGCCGAGAGTACTGAGCAGTAGCAGCAGGCAGGGTGGGGGGAACTAGGTATGTGTCAGAGTAAGCACCACAGAAAGGGCATGCCGCCTGGGCCCCCAGCAGAATGTCCGAGACACACCCGGGGCAGGCACAGCTGAGACCGTGGCACACTACTGATGTTTACAAGCTTAAGGTAGTCTGAGTGGGGGACGGCACAGTTTCAGTTAACAGGACCCAGGACTAGGGAAGCTGGTCTGAACGGGCCTTTCTAGGGGCTGGGTTTCCTTTAGGGAAGAGTCCATGGGGCACGCCTAAAGGTGGGAGATCCCACAACCTGGGAAGTAACTCCAGAGAAAACGGTCCCAGAGAAAACGGTCCCGGGGCGCCCACTGGACAAGAGGGATTTGCCTAAGTCACTGAGGTCCTTTCTGGAGAGAGCCCAGTACTAAAAGCTGAGAGGATTACCAGGCCCTGGTCAGCCTGGCCCTGGCGAGACTTGATTCTAGGTCAGATGGGTGGCTGGAGGGAAACTGGTAGCGGCATTTCTTTTGTATCCCAAACAGTCTGCTTACTGCTCGCTGGGCCTTTGGGTGGCAGCAGGACCAGGAAAGAGACAGACCCTGTGCTGTGCCCACAAAGGAGGAAGCGGGAGGGTCCTTCTCACGTCCTGAAGATGTCTGGGCGCTTCTTCTGCTTCCAGTTACCTCCCTAGTCTCCACTGTGACCTAGTGGAGACCCACTGGTCACAGCCATGTGTGGCCCAGTGGGTAGGACAGGGATTTTATATGTTGAGTGCTGACTTCTGCCAGGGCATCCCTGGGACTGTCTGGGAACACTGGGGGATGGTGGTTGGAAAAAAAACAAAAGCATGCACACCCAAACTATCCTTAAGTCCCTGTAGAGAAACCACAAACCTTTCTCCTGAGGTTTCTCATGGCATGAGGCCTGGTGGACCCCAGGACAAGCAAGGCACCCAGGTTTCTCAGGTTCAATGGAAGCTGGGAATTAGGGTAGCGCTAAGCAATGGAGCAGTCGCAGAGGAGGACACCAGAGAGAGGGTTTGTGGCTAGGCTGTGAGTATAGTGCCTGGGTAAGAGGCCTCTCCCTTTGAGGAACAAGAGGGTGGTACCCCTCTAGAGGGCAGGTATATGCAAGTACAGAGACTTGTTACAGAGCTAGAAGAGTTAATGGTTCATTAGAACTGACCAGGTTCCCACTGAAAAAACCACCCTCTTTAGGTGTACTGAATAGCAAGAATCACCTCAGTGTAGCTCAGCTCAAAGACGCTCTGCATAAGAAGCCAGGGGCTTCCAGATGTTGATGGGCCACACATAGATCCCAGAAGGGAATGCTTGTGTGAAAAATGTGAGGGCCTTAGGAACCCCATGAAGACTCCCACCCAGCTCAAGCCTCAGGAAGGAAATGAAAGCGGCTGCCAGCACTTGGGTACTTCCTCTCCAGCTGGGACATGAGCTGGGGCTTCCCAGCCCTGGTCAGTCACCAGTGTCAGTCCTGTGGCTTTACACCAGGACAGCAGACAACAAGAACACCCGCCGCTCCTCCCCACACGGTTTCAGACCACCCCCTTACCTCCCCCGGGTGTGGTGGCCATTCACAAGGAAGGGATGGGCATTTCTGTAGGGGCACAGCCAAGATTCTGCTAGTAGTACACAACAGGAAACTGAGGCCCAGAGAAGGCTATGGGCAAGTCGGGTCAAGAGAGAACCCCCACCTCCCGGGCTTGGAACTCCAGGAGAGTCTGAGTTAAGCTGTCATTTACAGGGTAACTACTATATCCCAGACACAGAGCTAAATGCTCCGCAGCCCTGTGATCTACTGCAGCCTGCCAGGCAAGCAGCACAGATGTTTTATCGATCAAGAAACAAGCATGAATTAAGTGACTTACCCAAAGTCACCCAGGAAACTACAGATGTGGGTTTCATAATTACGTTCCAACATGGCTTGGGAATACCCTGGGTGACCCTGTTTTAAGAGGCCTACATGCGTCGGGGTGATGGTGGTGATGGCAACGGGGGCCAGGCAGGCAGGTGAGTCTGAGGCCCTGCTGCAGATCCTACCCCCACTACAGACCTCATAAGACATCTTCAAGAGACCTCAGTGACTTAGACACCACACTGCCCAACAGAACCTCCTGTCTTTCTGGGCGTTGTTGCTACACCATTCAATATGATATCCACCAAGAACTTCAAATGGTGGGATTAAGGAACTGAAAACCCCAAATCATCTCATTTTAACTAATACATCTAAACAGCTACACACGCTGGGCTGCTCACACTTGAAGATAGCCTGAGCTACAGAGTAAGACTGTCTCAAAACATAATCCCCAAATTAAAAAACAAAAACACAATCAAATAGGCACAGGTAGCTAGCTACTGATAACTAGGTGGAGTTGTGTAATAGACCTGTGAAAGGTGGGACCCCAAGAAAGAGAAGGACTCCTTAAGCTGTATACCACAAAGGCATCTTGACACCCCGAGCTTAGGACAAGAACCTAGGTAAATATGCTCTGTACAGAGTGATTCTAACTGTTTGTTTGTTTTGGACATGGTCTCTGTAACTGAGGTTAGCATTAAATTCATGGTAACCCCTCTGCTTCTGCAGGATTTCAAGCACTTCCTAGATGACCACTCCTGTCATCACCAGCCTGTGTCCTGGGCTGCTCATGTAACACAAAAATGAGGCACCCAGTATTGACATCCCTCATACATAACCCGTCTGCCCTTACATTCAAGCAAGGTGACACCTGTGGGTATGTGATCACAGGCTAGCATGTCTAACCTTTTGACATCGTGACATAACACTGTCATTACAAAGCTTACACTTGAAAACTATATAGCTGAATCACACACACACACACACACACACACACACACACACACACACACACACTGCAGAAATAGCTCTTAATGTTTTAAGTGGCTATAATTTTGTGTTGGGCTGTATTTATTCTGCTATCTTCAGCAGCCTGTGCTACATGCTGCTGTCTGCTGGGGACCAGAGGTAGCTTCCTGGGTGGTGGCATTGGGCTGGGTCTAGATCCAGCAGAACTGAGAGATGAGAGAGGGTTCCAACTCCGGTCTTATCTTTTTTTTTTTAGTATAGAAGGTGTGAAGAGTTACTCTGTATCTGGTGGACCCAGTCCTTTATTTACTGTGTCAATTACCAATAAACAGAAGGCCAAGTGCCTTCTGCTTAGCTTGAGAGCAGAGGCCATAGACTCAACCTCCAGCATTGCAAAGAATAGAAAAAGAAAGGAAGGGAAGGAGGTAGAATGGAGATGGGGAGGGAGAAAGAGAAGGAATAAGGAAGGGATTAAAGGAGGAAGGGAAGGAGGGAGGAGAAAAGAAGAAAAGGGGGAGGGAAGGGGGAAGAACAGGAGGAAGGGAAGGAAGGAATAGCAGGCAGGCCCTGGGGGCTGCTGCTTCTTTTCCCTTTGAATGATGCTCCCACCCACCACCACCATTTTTCAAAGTCCTCCTAAGGATAAGTAGAGATGGAACCAGATGTTGTAGAATGTTCTCTGTCTATGGCTATTCCACTAATCAGAGACAAACTCTTGGGAGACAGACAAGGTCCTGTAAATCATGAGATGCCTCAGGCTCTGACCCTGGGGACAAGGATTAAATCCTGGGGCAACAAATAGGATGTGAGAAGCCCTGGGGGGGGGGGTGTTCTCTTTAACCTGTCCCCATAGCCCCAGTCTTAGGAAAATGTCCCCATTGCAGTAAAACTTCCCAGACCTGCTTGGGACCCAAGGAGCTACAGGGCCACAATGTCTATTTTCCCTCTCCTCCCTCTCTCCAGGAGAGCTGCCTGGGGAGATCTGGACAAGTTCCAGCAAGTTCCCAGAGCTCTGGGGGATGTGGAGCACTGCCTTTGACCCCTACCATGACAACTGCAAAACAGGAGCTCTGTGACCAGAGAGGGCTTTCGTTTTGTCAGCAGAAGCAAGGGTATCCCCGCTGCAGGATGCTAACCTCCCCTCTTCCACGGCAGAATTACAACACCTTTGCTTCTGGTAACTGTAGTTCTAGGAGCCTCAGTGGCTCCAAAGTCTTCAACAGCTCTCCCACTGCCCTAGGGAATCAAACCTGGGAGGGAGGGAGGGTTTCAGCCATGGGGCACTTAGCCGCCACTGGAGGTTCTGGTCCGCTGACCTCCCATCCAGTACCACACCTCAAGCCTCACTCACTCACATGACATTTATTATCCCGCTCACTCATTTCTGGGAAACTTCAGGCTGATCCAGGCCCAAAGTCACCATTTCCTGCTCCCTTCCCCAGCTCCACCGTACAGACGAGATAGAGCAGCCCTATCAGAGCCCTCAGCCCCACCCTCACCCCCACCCCAAGGTGACTTGTCAAAGGTTACATGTACATGTTGCATGCAGTACAGATACTATTACTGGAGGGCTGGGCCAGAGGAATTGTGTTTATTCTGAACAGTGTCAGAGTTTGTGGGGAGCGCATCCCAGCTGAAATCAATCAGAGGGGCCTCGCTGCAGTAAAATGTCATCAGAGGCTGGACCAGCCCCTCAGGCAGGCCGTTGCCCTAGGCTAGGCCTCACCTGGAGGCAGGGCTGCAGAAGAAGCCACACGATTATGCAGGTCTAAGAGATGAGAAGCCCAGAGTGGGCTTCTAGTGGAAGTCAGGGACACAGCTAGGCTGGCTACGGTGAGAGGAAAATAACCTGGACCCCCTGCCCCAGGATTCTCATCGCGTGGACAGGCAAGGCTTGGCTCCCGGCATCCTCTGGGAGGGGTCCATTGGCAGAGAGACTCTGAAGGAAAGGCAGCACGGTACCCTGTAAGGGTCTTGTTAACAGGGCTGTAAACTGAGATTGCAAACAAAGCCCCTCTCGGCCTTCAATATCCCCCCTCCGCCCCCCCTAGATGGGTCTGGAGGACTCCCTTTCGGGTATGCAGAAAGCCACCCCTTTAGATAGCCCAGGGTCTAGCCAGGAAGAGACTACACAGGGACAGAAATGCAGGTCACTAGTGCTGCCTGGCTTGAGTAGAGGATCAGGGAAGAAGGCGGCAGGGCTCAGTTCAATTGTTAGCTTCCAGCTCTCAGTGAGGGGCCTGTAGAAGACCAGGTGAGGGAAGAGACTTGCTCCATCCCACACCTGCCCTGCTGTGACCTTGGTCTCTCCTCCCCAGGTAATGGCTGTTGTCTGTCTGTCCTTCCAGGCCTAGACGTACTGCTCAGGAGCTCCCTAGGAAGCTGGATGTGCTCTGAGGGTGAGGGCCTTGTTTTTCCCCGAGCGAGCTCCCTTGGGAGGTGGCTGCTGTTTGAAGGCCCGGGAGAGGTTCCCAGGCAGTTGGGGCTTCTGGGGAGCGAGTGCCAGAGCAAGCATAGCCCAGTGGGTATGCTTCGATACCAGGGATAGTGGGCCCTGGAGGAGGACAGCAAGGGGGTGTGGGGCATGGGGCTGTACCATTTGCCAGGTATCCAGACCTCCCTTTACCCCTGGGGCTCTCTCTGCTGGTCCTTTCCTTCTTTCTCTGGAGTGAAGCAAGCAACCAGGCTACCTGCCCAGGGATGAGTCTCTTTCCTTGTGGAGAAGTTGGCTTCTCCTGAGGGACCCAAGCCACATCCAGCAAGGTAAACACCTTCCAGCTCCAGAGTACCTTTCCCTCCCCTTCAGCCCTGCCAGTTCAGAACTGCCTGTTCTGAGGACCGTCTGATCGATACATGACTTCACAGAGCCTGACGCCTTGCCGGCACCATGGCGGTCCTCAGGGAGGTCGCCCCTGGACTGCTGCCCATACATGCCCCCTGGCTGACCTCTGTGGCACAGCAGAGTGCTGGCAACTAGCCCTCCGGCAAAATTTAACCCCAGTATTAACTGCAAACACTGGCTAGTCTATGCCTGCCCCACACAGAGGCTGCCATGACTCAAAACTGTTAAGCATACGGAAAACCTAATCTAACAGGCTTATGCTGACATGAGGTGGGCTCACCTCGAGCTTTCACCCAGCACTGTCTACTGGAACTTTCTGCCACTAGAAGACAGCTGTTTTATAGTCCAAGCTGTCCAGTAGGGTAGCCGCTAGCCTGTGCAGCTATTGAGCATAAGAAACCAATTCCAGCTAGGGATGTAGCTTGGTTGATACACTGCTTATCTTATGTGCAAACAGCACTGGCTTAAGTACCGGTCACAAATCAAACTGGGCTCGGTGACACATGCCTACCATCCCAACACCTGGGAGGAAAACTAAAAGAACTAAGCGAGTATTACTTTTATTGTTAAATCAGTTTAAACTTAGACGCAGCCCTATGTGGTTAGAAGCCACCATATTGGATGGTAGTTTTCCACTGAGATCACCAGCCATCCCTCAATGGGGGTGACCTAGCAAGGGCCACTCAGAAAGACCAACGCAGGACGCTGGTTAACTACACCAGGAACTCAGTTTAGACCTCCTAGGATCTGCATATGGTTGGGTGGTGAGTAGGAGCTCAATCCCTGTGGACAGAGATCTAGAAGTGCTTTTTAATCCTGCCGTAAGGTTCTTCTACACCTTCACACACTTGCTGAACAGTCACTGAGCATCCACTCATTGACAAGCTTTGTGGTGGGCAGTGGGGTGCATGGTAGTAAGGAACACATTGCTTTCCTCCGTTCCCTACTGGGCTGAGCTGGACTAATCCCCCCCCCCCAAAAAAAAAAACACACCGGGAGCCTTCTTTCTGGAGTGTGTGGGGCTGTGAGGGGAAGTGTTCACGGTGGAGGGAAGCTGTGCAGGGGAGAGTAAGAGCAAGCAGCCTGAGGAAGCAAGTCTCAAACTCTGTGCAGGCGGTTGTTTCCGGTACAGACTCAGATTCTCACCAAAGCTTCGCCGTTTGGTGGTTTCTCACTAAGGAAGTTTGGGGTAAAAATAGCCCTGAAGGGACTTGATTCCAGCTACTTACAGGGTAGTCACTGCCTGGTTAAGATATATATATATATATATATATATATATATATATATATATATATATATATATATACACACATATATATATATATATATTATAAGCCATATAGACCTTAATCTCCATACACTGTACAGTGGGAGATGAGCTTTGGATCCGGAGCCCCTGAAATGGAGGACTCTCCCTGTACACCATCCAGGTTTCCTGGTGACATGGCCTTGTGCACTCCTTGGTCTGATTTCTAGCCCACACGTAAGGATGGACTGTTGAGAAACACTGGTACCAATACTTTGGCAGCTGCTTCACAAAACCTCCCTCTTAGAAAATCACCTGCTATGCCCAGGCTCACTGGTAGTTAAGCCTAATGGTCAAGTGCACACTATGCCTCGGCCACACTGTAAGACCTGATGCTCTCCCAAAGCCCGTCTAAGGAACCCTATCTGCCCTCCTAGTCTTACTGCAGCTGGCTTCCAGGTGAACCAGGAACTGGGACTTATCTATGCACTGGTTACCAACACTAAAGCCAAATGCTGGGGACCTCTGGCAGCTGCTTCTTGCTTAGCCCTTGCAGTGTTCTGAGAACCTCTCTACAAGGTCTTCCTCACAGCCGGATACAGCCTGATGCCAGTCACCCCCCACCATCACCAGCAGCAGCAGGAGCAACAGCAGCAGGAGCGGCAGCAGCCGCCTTTCCAGTAAACACTTGTCAGAACTCTGCTGTGCACCCATCACCTCTGGGAAGGGAGCCCTAGAGCCATACAAGCCTCCAGGTCTCTCCAGCATCAAGGATTCATTCTCACAAAGGAGTAGCTTTAAGTTAAACCCCTTAGCCACTGCCTCTAACCAAAAGGGTCTGGGCTAGCTCTGATTTTTTGCAAAGGGAAGCCTACCAGGGATGAAGCCTTGTAAAATGTCTGCTGGGGAACCAGCACTTCACCTTTAGGAAAGAGGCGTGGGGATCAATCTGTCTGGTCCCCCACCCACCCTCGCATCCAGAGGAGGAACCAAGGTCTCCTCTGTGGGTGAACAAAATGGGCCTGGTGTACACGCTGAAGCCACTCTTACGGCCAAGCCTCAGGCTGACACCATGCAGCACACGGTGCTACCCACAATGCACTGGCTCTCCTCTGTCACACACATGCACACACACTCACCCCTGCGCCCCGGAGGGAGCCGGGGCCCGGCCCGCGGGCGCCCCGCACCGACCCCTCCAGCCCCACACTCACCTAGAAGTTGCACAGTCCGCGGTCCCGCCCTGGCGCCCCCGGAGGCTAAAGCCCAGTCCGCGGCGACCGCAGCGAGCGACTCCGGGCAGGGATCAGCCGGCGCCGAACAAAGGCTGAGAGTAGGCAGCGGGCGCCGCCTGCATCCCCGCTCCGCGCCGGGGCGGCGGCAGCGGCGGCGGCGCGGGGGCCCCGGGCGGCTCCGGCGCCCGCTCGCTGCGCGCTGCCCCCTCCGAGGGCGCTCAGGCTCCCGCGCTCCCGCTCGCTGCCGTCCGCCACCGCCGCCGCTGTCCGGCTACCGCACCGCACACATCAATTATTCATCGCCCGTCTCCAGCTTCCCGGGCGAAGCCAATCACAGGCGGAGGCTCCACTAATGGGGCCGCCGCCGCCGAGGAGGCAACCAGCCGCGCGCCCGGGCGCAAGCGACAGCCCTTCGGGGACGGGGATGGGAACCGGGGGCGCGCGGGGGGCGGGGGCGCACTGGGCGCGCAGGAGAAACTTCCCACGGCCCGCTGCGCTGCGCCGCGCTCACAGACCCCGCGGGCGTGACCACCCAGCCTGCGTGCCGCCGCGTGGGGCCGGGGGCTTCGGGGAAGCCGGGCGCGCCGCGACTGGGGGAGGGGAGGGAGGAGGAGCGCGGGAGGACGATGAAAGGCGAACGGCCCTGTCTCGGCGTCTCCGGGGAGCCCTCCCCGCCCCACGAGCCTGGCGCCCGCACCCCCGCCCCGCAGCCCGCACTCACTCGCGTGCGCAGCCCGCCGGCCCAGCCACTTCACTGCGAGGGACTGGTGACTAGGGATCTGAGGCAGCTCACATTTCAAACTTGCTCGCAGGGGTGGTGCTGGTGCACGCCGCCGCCAGAGCGAACGCACGACCCGACGAGTGGAGCTCCAGCCTCCGGGCGGGGGCGGCGACCAGGCCCCTCTCCCTCCCCCCGCCTCGGCAATTAATTGGAAGCAACACTTGTGAGAGTGGGCTCCTGGAGCGCTGTCGCCCGAGGGGGCCTCAGGGAAGGCGCTGGCGGCGGTTGACTCCGGGTGCCTCCCGCCCCCGCCAGCGAATCTTCTCAAGAGGTCATGCTAATGAGGGTCCGCAGCGGGGCCGGGGTGGCCTCCGCAGGCTAAGGGGCGGGGCAGGCTGGGGACATCCAGTGGCAACTTGGGTTTAAAGGGCTTTCTGAAAGGGTTAGTGGGGACGGAGATCAGCAGCTTGGCATCTTACTCCCCCAGCTTAGGGGGTCCCTGTAGCCCCTGGGATTCTCGGAACGCCCGGGCCAGGGTAGGTGAACTGGCGCACGTACACTCTGCCTCCCTGACTTCGGGGAGTTCCTGTGCCCCGCAGCCGGCGGCGGGAGGGAAGCCGGAGGCGGCTGCTGTGCACAGCCCCGCCCCTGCTCCCGGTGCTGCCGTCTTCCTGACACTGCATCCTGTGGTGGCCGCGGCCTCTTCCTTCCAGCCAGTAGTTGCAGGGGCGCGACCCGTGCTTGCCCCTCCCACTCCTCTGCCCCATAGGCACCCCTGGAAACCCATTAGCTGTCCAGCCCAAAGAGGTCGGATCCCCTCCCTCCTTTGAGGGTTCTATCCACCTAGATCACTCACTAGGGAGAAACTATTTTATAAACTCCCCCCAAAACCCGCCCACTCACCAGTGAAAGTTGTTTGAATGAGCTCCTAACTGCCTCAATTAGTCGAGGAGGAAAGGCTGGTCACTCACCCTCAAGAAAGACAGCCAAGAGCGGCTTTAAATTCTCTGCATCTGCACACTGATCTCTCCAGCTTGGGGACTTGACCCCCTTTGCCTTGGAGGCTCCTTCTTGTGAGCCTCCTTCACACGCCCCTCCAGTATGAGCTCCTTCCTGACTGGCCCCTCAGCGTTTCTGCTTGCCTCGCTGCGGGCCACAGAAGTGGCAAGACAAATCACTTATCTAGACACTGGGCTCTTACTCCTTGTTTGACAGAAGTCGTTAGCAGGCTCTAATCCCACCCACTGCCACTTGAAATATCACTTTTGGGATGGCATTTGGAAATGCAGTTGTCATGGGCTTTCCCCTCCCAGGAGCTGGCTAAATGGATTAATTTCTACTTCATAACTGGATTTTTCTTTTTGCCCAAGAACCAGCTTCTGCAAAGGAAATTAATTGGCCTCTCCTTCCTGGAGCAACCTCCAGGCAGTGCTGAGGGACAGACTGACTGCATTCTGCTGTGCACACGTTTCAGGTGGGGTTCACTCTCATCTCCTGTAGCATAATGGCTTCTTTGAGGACATTCATTTACCCACTGGAATATTTACTGAGACCCTGCCCCTCCAAACATCCACCACAGAGTTTTGAGACTCCAAGAAACTAGATGAAGGCTCTCCCATCCTTCCCACTGCTCAGCATAGCCAGCTGACAGAGCAGGACACTTTGGCCCACATTTCAGAAGCACACACGTCCCTAAGACCTACTTTCTGGTGTCAGGCTAACTTAACAATATCAGGGCTCAGTTTCGATTAATCCAAGCACGAAAGCCTCTAAATAACTAGAACCCACACCCCATCCTCCCAAAGTTCTGTACAATGACAGTTTACAATTCTCATCTGATTCATAGGGCCTGTTCAGTGGCCAAGGGCTTACACACACAGTAGCAGAAAGAACTAACTTTACAAAGATAGTCCTGGGGCAGGAGAGATGGCTCAGTGGTTAAAAGAGGTTTCTTGCTCTTGCAGAGGGCCAGAATTCTCTCCTTGGCACCCATGTGGCAGCTCACAATCATCTGAAACTCCAGGTTTAGGGAAATTCAACACCCTCTTCTAGTCCGAGGGCACCAGACACACAAGTGGAACACGGACATATAAGCAAGCAAACATATTCATACATGAAATATACATATATAAATAAAATATACATATATTTTGAAATACATATATTAAGAAAGATCATTCCTGCAGGTTGAGTGAACATTCAGGCTGGAACTGAGCAAAGTTTACACCTTAGGGGCAGGGACTTGGTGGTGGTAATCCTTTAGAAATTATAAAGACAGCTTCCCGTTGTTTTGCCTCCTCGTCCTCCTACCTCTTAGTTCTCCTCGGGACCCACTTCAGAAGCTCCTGAGTGGGACCCTGAGGATGGAAATAATATTCAAGATACAGGGTTTTCCAAGGTAACCCAAAAAGTAAATACTCTTCACTAGCATATTTACATACTTAAGAAAACAAATTGTTTTCAAGCACCCATTCATCAGTCCAAACTGGCCCCTTTCACTTGCTAATTTCTAGGCTCTCTTCTCTGGAATCAAATCCCTCAAGGCCCTCTTGGTTAGCAGCCTCTTTTTAGTATTGGAGTCTACAGAAATGCCGGCACTCCACACACTATCTTCGTTAGAAGGGCTTTCCCTGACTCGCTCCAAGTTCCACATCTCTAACTTCCAAAGACTTGCTCAAAAGCCCGGGGCCCACAGCCAACCCCACCCCACCCCACCCCACCCCGCAGTGCTTGCCTTGATAAGGATCTACAAAAAGAGGCAGCAGACAAAGGCATCCTGCGACTCCACTTCCAGACGCTCTGCAGCTCTTGGAGTGACCTCGGCAAGCCCCCTCACCCGCCTCCCTCGGACCCCCCCCCCCGGGGGGGGGGGGAATGACTTGGGGGGTAGAAGAAAGGAAGAAGAAAGAAAGGGCGAGCTGTAGCCCCATGCTGTGGCTCCTTGATGAATGTCTGCCAGGCTCCGGAGACCTGACTAAGGATCAATAGCGGGTGGCTTTTCTCGCGGGGGTCTGAACTCCTGTCGTGGGCCTGAGTGAAGAGGAGCCGCCAATAAATACAGTGCTGTGGCATGGCTGGCTGGCTCCGGAGTCGGGGATGCTTTATCCTCTGGCAGTGGGGAGCCCGCCCCCTGAAGGACCCTCTAGAGGAGGGGTGAGAAGGGAGATAATGTAGCCAGGACACCACAGTCCCAAGCTTGGGTCAAAGGACTGACTTCCTTCAGCTCATGGATGAGCTAGAATCAGTTCCAATAAGACAAGGGACCAAGGCATCTACCTGGGATGCATGTACCAGGGGTCAAAAGTGGGTCACTTCCCACTTACAGCTTTTTCTTTTTCTTTTTTCTTTTGGTAGTGATATGGTAAGTCTAGGGGCTTCGAAGGCCATCAGGAAGTTAGGAAGAAAGGAAGGAAGGCTAACTAAGTGGGCAGGCAGGCCTGTCATGCACAAGCCAAACTCTCAAGATGAGGAGAGGGAGAACAACCAGCCTTGATGTGGCTCAGATTCTGGGCACTGGGTTCTGAGTCCCAGAGAAGTCCCAGACTTCTAACCCAGGCAGTTTGCTGACTCAGAGGGATTGACAAGAATTCTGATGACCTGGAGAGATGTCACTTCTGTGTACTCAGGCACTAACTGGGAAGGTAGGGTTAACAGGGAGATGGCAAGTGGGTGTGTACCTGGTCGTTGGGAAGCGTGGAGAAGAACAAGGGGGGACAGAAAGGAATGCTGCTCCGGAGCACCATAAAGAGACTGGGTCACAGGGCACCAGACATACAGACAGCTAAGGATCAAATGACAACACTGAGTGTGAGTCACCTCCAGGAGTGGGCTCTGCCTCTGGGAACCACCAATCCTGGGGCTTCTGTCTCCTTCTGCATGGTCAGGACACAAAGGACATCCTTGTAGCACTGTTTCCCCTGCCATTCTCCTTTCTCAGCCCTGATGAGTCCCTCTTACTCTTGAAGAGGGAAGGCACAGGCAATGTTTGGCTCGTGACCAGTACGGAGCCTAAAAGGTCGCCTATACCAGGGACACAGTGCAGGGCCACCAGGCTGGGCTCCCCTTCTATTCCTACTGACACCTGGCCATTGAATGCTTGCTGGCTGCTGTATGGGTTTCATCATGTCCTGAGCACTAACTTATAGTATCCTTACCACCCTCTTGGGTCAGGAGTTATTATGTGCCACATGGAAGGTAAAATGGGGATAGACTGACCAGGTGAAGTTTGCTAAGTATCTAAGCTACTTCTCAGCCTTGATACATCCTCAGCATGCTGCACATTATACTGTCTGGCACGGGATGCCTAGACTCAGCACTGATGGTGCCCACCTGGGCCACACAGCCAGCACAGTGTGCAGAACTCTTATATAGCTCCTAGAGTATCTCTTTTTAAACTCCAACTTGCTATTTGGCCTATTTGCTGTTGACAGAGGCAGCTCGACCTGAGATGACACAGGAAGGAGACCTCATTACCTCCCTCCTCCCATTATAGTATCCCCTGCCCCTTCCGGGAATCACCCCCCCCCCCCGCCCCACCCCCAGCACGGCTCCTCATCCCAGACCCAGGCAGCCTTCTCAGAACCCTGCATTTGGCTCCTGCCCAAATCCTATAATCATTTCATTTTGAAAACAACACCAGCCCCCTGTCCCTCACCTCCACTCAGCATGTCCGAGAAACCCTACAATTTCCAGGTTATTGGAGATCCAGGAAAGCTTTCTGCAGGGCAGGCAGTGGGGGAAGGGGGAGTGAGGTGGGCATTTAGGAGCTGGCTCAGAATGGCCCTGTTAGTCTTAGGGAATTGCTTGCCCCCTACCTGCTCAGCTGGCAAGGGGTCCAGGCTAAGGCTCTATACTTGTGAGGACCCCCTCAGTAGCACTGATGCTGATGGAGAGCCTGGCCTGCAAGGGCGGGAGCTGCCCCCAGGGCTGGAGGAGAAGCAAGAATCGAGTTGCTGTGTTCCTGGACTCCCTGAGGTACTCAGGAGGCAGAGGTTTAAGAGCCAAACACTAGGCATGCTAGCTGGGTTTTCAGAATCTACTGGACTTCAAATGAGTGAGAACACCCAACAGCAGGTCCTATAGTGAAAAACCCAACTAAGACAGTTGAGATAGGTTGAGAAGTCATGGTATTGGGGTAAATTGTATGCTTCCCCAATTGTTGAAGTCCCTAGGACCTGTGAAGGAAACCCTATTTAGAAACAGCATTGCTGAAGATCAAGTTAAGATGAGGTCATGAGTGTGGGCCCTGGTCCAGCATGGCTGGTGTCCTTGAGAGCATTTGGGACATTTGGATACAACAAGCAGACGGTACCCTCTTCAAGGAGGAGTGAGAAGGACCGTGGAGACTCCAGAGCCTGCAGTGGTTTTGTAGCACCAGCTAAGACACTTCTAGCAGCTTGGAGGAGCCCTCCTTCCCTGGTACCTACATAGGAGCTTGACAGGACCCACACTTTGGTTTTGGGTCTTTTGGGCCCCCAAACTATGAGATAGTTAATGCACACCATTATGGTACATGTGTTGGGCCCTTTATTAGTGGTTGCCCAGAAAACTACCATGAGGTGATCCCTTTGAAATCTAAGTCACAGCCCATCATGATTCCAGAGGTTCTTGCTGACTCGGTCCTGATTATGGCTTATGATGTGGGTCTCAGCTTCTGTGGCCAGTCACTGCTCTAAATCCATTTCCTTAGTGCCTCTGTTGACCCTGCTGCAGCCTGACTCCAGAGTTAGCCATCCTGACTTGGCTCCCTCTTGCAGGGTCTCCCTTCGCTGAAAGTCCTTCCTCAGCCACACTGTTCCAAGCTATAATCCTTCCCACCTCACCCCGTGCTTCTTCTCTATCTTAGCTTTGCCACACTGATGTTTCAAGTATTTATTTTGTTTACTTCTGCCTCTCTGGCTAAAAGGCGGGATCTTTGTCAACTGGAATCCTTGTCTGATACACGCTGTTTGAACAGCATCTATGTGTCCTTACAAGATAATAAATACTCTTTGTATAAAGGAGACAAATAGCTACCTGAATTAATGAAGGAGCGAAGAAATGAGTGAGTGTACACTGGCTAATCACAGGCTCCAGAGATCTGCATGTCCTGGCTACCTGTGCCTGCCTATCCAGGGACTAGGTTGCCAGCCTGCTGTCTGGCAGAACACAAGCTATTTCCCAGGAAGTCTATTTGAACAGGAAGCTCAGACTGGCCAACAAAGGGGCCGGGAAGTAGTGGGTACAAGCCACATGAGTCAGGCCTCTAATGAATCTTTCCCCATTGCTAGAGTTGCTTTTGAAGGGAGGGGTACAGAGGCAGCTGAGACATTCAAAGCACAGCAGTCCTGGGAGAGGGGCTGGGGGGAGGGTATTGCTTCTCCCAGGACACAGGCCTGATGAAGGTTTCCAGATGGCTTCAGGCCTAGACCCACATAAGTTCCTTGAATTTGGAAATGCAATTTCCTTTCTTGCCAGAGCAGTCTGTCTGTCTGTCTGTTGTCTGTCTGCTTGTGTTACTGTACACTTCCCAGTCTGTTCGAGGCAGCCTGGGGAATAGCACCTACTTTGCACAGGACAAAAGTGAGGTTCAGATAGGGAAAGGACTGGATGTGACAATGCACACCAGCCAGGTGGGGGACCAGGCAGGGCTGCAACCCAGGCCCCCTAGCAGCTCATCTTTTTTTTTTTTTTTCCTTTCTTTTTTTTGGTTTTTCAAGACAGGGTTTCTCTGTGTAGAGAGGCTGTCCTGAATCTCACTTTGTAGACCAGGCTGGCCTTGAACTCAGAAATCCGCCTGCCTCTGTCTCCTGAGAGCTGGGATTAAAGGCGTGCGCCACCACACCTGGCTGCAGCTCACCGTTTTAAATGAGGAAGCTGAAGCTCCGAGAGGTTCAGGGGCCGCTTTCTCACAAAGCAAATTAGCAGAAGTTCTGCAGCCCTGAGTCATCTTTCCTAGCCTTGTGCTTTTTGCAAGATGTCATGAAGAGGGTGGGGAACTTTCTGGGCATGGTGGTGACTGACTTGTCACCCAGGTGTGTAAGTTGAGGGTGGCAGCAGCGATGGCAATGGGGTGGGGTAAGAGTGGGGAAAATAAGGAGTCCTGTCTAAAGGCCTTGCTGCTTGGGGTGCCAGAGAAGGAGAGATCAGCAATGGGCTGAGCAGGAGAGCATGCCCTGACTCCTCTGTGTTCTGGGCAGACAACTCGGCAGGCCCGTGAGCTTTGCCAGGAAACTGCTACCTGGTGCCATCTTCCCCTCTTCTCCCTGTCTGGGGTGAGAAGGAGCTCTCCGGGCGGGCTGCCTGCTTCTTATCGGTGCCATTTCCCACAGCGGCTTCTTCCTCTCCCCAGTGTGGTCCCAGATGTCCCCCACCTCCAAGGGTTCTGGACGTGAGCAGACAGGCCATGCAGGAATGTCTGTCTGGGCAAAATCTGAAGGTGGCCGCCAGGGCGGGGCGCCGGGTAGGAGGCTCGATGTTGAAATCAGGCTCCTTGGAGCTGAGCTCAGCTGAGCAGCAGATGTCTGACAGGGAGAAAGCTCTGTGGGCCTGCTGGGGGACCAAGGGCAGGTCGCCGTCCTTTTCTGGGCCCTGGTTTCCTTCCATCACCAGGGAAGTCAGCTAGTGTGGATTCTGTACCTTTCTTTGTGATGAAGGGCACTGGCTTCCTTAAGTCTAGCTGGGTAAGGTCACCATTGGGGTGACCTTGCTCATGCCCTGGGAAGGTGGCATGGGGCCAGGCAAGAGACTCCCAATACACATCGTGCTGTCAAGACCAAGAAGCTGCCTCTAAAGGAGCCAACATGCCACACTTCTTTGCCTTTCCCTTTCCCGGAGCTTATTAATGAGGTTCTAATTCTCTTAGACCAGGTACTCCATAAAGGCAGCAAAGCAGCTCTATCTATTTTGTTCACTTCTGCATCCTTGATGATTTTGTGCCTGGACCAAGACAGGTACCGGACAAATGATTATCGAAAGACTAATGGAGAGCTACCAACTTATTAGTTTACTGGTAGGATGTCAGCTCTACCCTTTACTGTCTATATTCTACGACTAATGTCCAATAAACGACACGTATTATTTTTAGGATTAAAAATGCATAACCAACTTTCATTTTAAACTTAGTAGAATCTAAAGTAAAGACTCCCCTCCCCCCACCTTTTCTGAAAAGTGCTATATACCGTATTCATAACCAGGGTATCAAGCATGAAACAATTTCTTAGCACCAACCGACTTTCAGAAGCCTGGCGTATTGGCGGCTCAGGGTGAGGTACGGCCAGTTGAAATGCTGAAGAGCTACCCTCTCTCTCTCCCAGCATGTTTGGCTTCCACCCCAGTACAGTCTTGTTCCCGTCTCTAAACTGTATTCTCTGCCTCTGGCCCTAGCTTGCTCTCCCTGGCAAAGGCTTCTAAAAGGCAAAGCTGACCATGTCACTTGTGTGAACATCAACCTTGCTTTCTACAGTAGCCAGGACCAAGTTCCAAGGTCTAGCATCTTAGACTGCCATTCATGGCCTCAAGTGATGCTGTCCTTGGCTTGGATGGCTTTTGTCTGGTGCATGCTGTGGTGCCTGTGTGTACGGACCTGAGTTTGCCTTCTTTATTAATGTTACTGCTCTCCCTACGTGTCTGTTAACATGCTGGGCTGCAGCCAGCTGCCAACATGGAGTTGGGAAGAAACCTGTTGGCCATGCAGGAGTGGCAGGGCCGTGGAGGCTCTCAGTCTTCTGTCCACCAAGCTCTGGGATGTTCCAGGAGTCGAGGAAGAATAAGTCCCTGCCAGTATCTCAGGCTGTCAAAGAGGCCTCATTTCTGGTCCACCATGGCATGAGGATGCTATTGTTTGGGTGCTGTGTCCCTCTAGAAATCTGCTACCTATTAAGAGACTATGAAGAGGTGGGGCCTGTGGGAGGTGAGAAGGTGGTGAGGCTATACCCTCGGGAAGGAGATGATTTCCTTGATGAAGTGGCTTGAAGAAGCCCTGTCACTCCTCCTGTCAGGAAAAGGATGCAGGAAGAAGGTGCCAGCAGATATCAAGGACCCCCCCACCAGGCCCATATCTGCTAGCATTTTGATCTTGTCCTTGCCAGCCTCTGTGCTGTGAGCTGTAGATTTCTGTTGTCTATAATGCGCTCAGATCGATGTGTTTTGTGGTAGCATGTTGCGCATCACCTGCTCTCTGCTTCGGTTTACTCAGTGCACGCGCAGTGTGGCAGCCCTGGGTTCCAAGCCACTGCTGCTCAATGCTCTGGAGCACAGAGAGCCCACACCCACCTTGGGTTCCAGACAGACCTGGGAGCATGGTATGTAATTGAATTTGGCCTAATTAACTCATTGAGCTGAGGAACAACTATTACTGACAGAGCCCTGGGTGTCAGCGGAGGCTGGAAATCAGGAGCCAAGAGAGCTCCCACATCCTCAGAACCCGTAACTCCTCAGATGCTAGGAGCCCCAGAGGTAGGTAGCACTGATCCTGTCACACAAAAGAAGCAGCTCGAGGCTCTGAGTGACTTAGTAGAGATTGAAGCCCTCATTCTCTGTGGCCAGGGCCTCTCGACCATGCACTCTCCTCTGCCTGGGATGTCATTCTCACACACTTCTCAGAGCAGCTATGCTTATGGGGGCATCCAAACAAGGGTTACTTTCTCAGCCGAGCCTTCCTAGGTTCTCAGCCATGAGCTAGCTGCCTTCACTGTCCTTTGCAGAGGCCTCATGCTGTAGGGGGAGGAGTGTTCAGCTCACAGTGTTCACTGTCCAGCACAGGCTCAGGCACACAGGCCTGGAAGGTTGGGGGAGGCCCTGCTTCAAGGCCTAGAGCTGGGGGCTTCAGATGAGTCCTCAACTTGAGGTGAGGAAAACAAGGCTCAGGGTCCTACATTTGCAAAAAAAAAAAAAAAAAAAAAAAGCTAGAACTTTATGGGTCTGGGCCTGCCTCAGCCTCCGTGCCCTCTCCCTAGGTCAAGGGAAAGATCAGGCTGACTTAAGCAAAGACAAGCCTCTGCGTCCCAAGGTATATGGTATATGGTATATGGTATATGGTATATGGTATATAGTATATGGGAGTTCAGTTCAGTCAATCTGAGTTGGTGGCCCACTTCCATAGGTCAGGAAGCAGCGCTCCTGCCCACTTCAACCTCCTGGCTGTCCCCAGTCTTCTAGGCATCCCTCTTCCTCTTTCAGGGACACAGCCTGAGCTGGGACTCAAGTGTGCCTAGGTGTGAGTTCTAGTCCCACCATTTGCTACTTGAGGGATGTCCAGCATGTCACTCACCTCCCTGAGTCCCAGCTGAAGATTTCTGCAAGGAGTGAGAGGGAGAACGAGTGTGTCATGCTTGCCCAGAGTCCACAGCATGCTGAAGACTCAAAGCATCTGCTCCCCAGCGCTTAGTCAGTGCACGGGCCGAGCAGTGCCTGTCTAAAGTGCTGGGTACCAGAAGTATCTCAAATTTCTAGGTTCAGGAGATAGTAAAATATGTGCATATACATATCCTGGGAAGGAAACCCGAGTCTAACAGTAAATTAATTTCCCAATCACAGGCACCTTATGTGCAAGGAGTCTGAAGGAAAAATTTAACAACACAGTGTACTTACTGTTAAAACTGTATGCAACAGGGGCTTATAGAGATCAGGCTAACCTCAGGGTGGCTGAGGGTGACACTGTTTTCCCACCTCTACTGTCTGAGTGCTAGGATGGCAGGTGTGTGCCGCCAAGTTTGGTTTTATGAAATGCTGTGGTTCAAAGCCAGGCAAGCGTTCTACCAACCAAACCACACCCTGGTCCTGCATTGGGTCTTGACTGTGACCTGTCTTACGGAGCTGGGAGTGGAATTTTTCATCCTTGAGTACTCAACTGCCAGGCACGGTGGGGAAGACCTGTAATCCCAGCCCCTGGGAAGGGGGTATTAGGAGGACCAGGAGGGGTTTGAGGGCAGCCTGGATTGTATGAAATCTTGGCTTAAGAAACTTTGAAAGCAGACAAAACAATTCCCCTAAAAGACTTGTGATTGTTACCAGGGGCAGGAAGAGCAATGGTGACACACATTGTATGGTGTCAGTCTGGACCTTCAAGGGTCAAGGATGCTGAGTAGACCATGTTCCAGTCTGTGCTGGTCTCTTCTCAGATCTGACAGGAGATGGGCCAGTGACCCTCACAAACTCTGAACTCTAACACTCACATCAGAGAGCAGGAACAAAAGCAGGAAGCCCAAGGCCATCACATACACTCTGTGTCATCTCCAGCAAGACACTGCTCTTCTGCTCAACCTACCTGTCACCCAGGGCCTCCTCTTTCATAAGGGGTTCTTTCTAGTGGGTGGAGGACAGTATCCTGTACCTACTCTGTCTTGGCAAAGGAAGCACAGAGTACTCATATAACCCCCGGGAGAAGGGGGTCATAGCTATATTATATTACATGTTAAATTATATTATACATTATATTAGAGGAAATGCAGAGTGGTAACGGTAGTCTTCCTAAGATTCACAGCAGCAAAGGCTGGGGCTGTGTGCCCTGGTACAATGTGTGTTTAGTATGTTTGAGGCTCTAGGTTTGAACTTCAGCACCAATAAGTAGATAAATAAAGCCTCAGCTCAAAAGCCTAGAACAGCAGCCACTGCTATGAGGTCTCCCCCCAAATGGATCATCCTTGTCCCATCCTTGTTACTCAAATTTAAGTCCAATGGCTGCACACTGCTCACAGAGAATCAACCTCCAACTACACTGGAAGGGTCAGGACACGGCCTCAGATAAGATGGCTGGCAACAAGAGAAATGTACACTTTCTTGTAGAATCTGAAGTCCTGGTCCCCAATCCCCAGCACACTCTGGAACCTTGATTTGAGACCCCATCTTTGGGTAACCTGCTTAGCTTATGAGACCCCATCTTTAGGTAATCTGCTTAGCTTAGTAACAGGAGTCCCACATAGAGCTAAGGAGTGCTTCCCTTTCAAGGGACGAGTCTGGCACCAAAAGCTTAAAACTAACTGTGGTCCATTTTGGGCTCCAAATATCCTGGGGCTCAGCTCCTTCTTCCATATTCAAAGGGACAGACTCTCATCTCTTCTTTTTCTCCATTTAGCATAGGAGAGGCAGACACATGGTCTAGCCTCAGAAGGGGAATACTGGAATCTCTCTCCAGGAATCACAAAGTTGCCTCTGTTCACATAAGGGGACTCAGGGATGCCTGGGCATCCTCACTCCCTGGCCTCTGGGAGGGAGTGATTCCAAACATCTGGGGCACATCTGGGAGGCGATGAGGACCATAAAAAACCTTGAGGAAACAGGACTGTATGGTAGCTATGCTATGTCTATGGTTGAGGGCATTCAGGAATGGGCAGAGCTAAACAGCAGTGGGCTTCCCAGGGATAGGTTTAGTCAGAGAACAAGATGTGATGGGGACTTCAAGGTGGGGTACAGCTGAGCCAGCAGGGCCAGGGTGGCAGAGAGCTGAGATCCCTGGGGGTACAGAGAAAGACAAAGAAGATGGGCAGATTAGGATGGGGGAGGGGCAGAGGTGGAAAAGGAAATAGAGACTAAGAGAGGGCGGGGAATGGAGGGAGGGAGAGAGAGGAGGGCTCTTAGGAAGGAAGCCTCAGGCCCCAGGAAATGGAGCCTCCCCTGGCAACTCCAACAGGAGAGTAGCATACCCTGGAGGATGTGGTCACCTAGTTTTGTCTTGACCTAGCCTGTCTCCAGCCATGTGACCCTGAGCCTTGGACTTTACTCCTGTGAGCTTCAGTTTCCTCAACCAGAGAAGGAAAGCACTCCATTGCGAGCTGCTAGATTGAAAAGGCAGAGAGGGCTGTGCTTTCCCCACCTCCACAAGCGTCTCATGCCCTGCCCTTTGGTTCCAACCTAGTCTAGGTTAGCTGCTTCTCGCTGGATGGCTGGCAGGAGCTTCGCCATGCCCCCTAACTCTATCCTCCCAGAATGTGGCTCTCCTGACACTGTATTCCCCCTAAGCACGTCCCTCCCTCACCCCAGTGTGTGTGCTCTTTGAAGGTACAGACAATCTGGGGGCACACAGGTGCTTACGGTGCAGGGGTGAATTCAGCTTCTTTTCCGCAGCAAGTTTCTGCTGACTATAATTATGAGGCAGTTTGAAAGGCAGGCTCCTAGTAATTCCTGTTTCCTGCCAGAGACAATAGTGTCTCTTCATTCCAAACAGGTGAGACTGGGTCCTCTGGAATTCCCTGCAAGGAGTCCAGCCCCTGGGCAGTGTTCCCCAGCTGGCCAGCCTCAACAAACCACCATGTCCCTGGGAAGGTAATGAGGCATCTGTGAATGACAAACCATCGGCCAGAGAGCTCTGTTGTTGCAGCAAAGGCAACTGCCATAGCCAAGATGGCCCCGCTCCCTTCCAGCCACCTGCCTGGCCGCCACCCGGTCCCCAGAGAGGAAATTATCACTATGCAGAGCTTCCACAGCAAAACACAAACACCTGGTTGCCTGGGCAGCACCTTGCCAGGGTGACAAGATCCAGATGGTCCCTTGAGAGATAGTAGGGTTGCCACGGAAACAGAATCGCTGCCGCTCTAGCCGAGAGATCTGGATTCTAGATGTACTGGACCCCAAGCTGAGAGAATTGAGGTGATTTTCATAAAGCTACATCAGTAGGTTTCCAGCTTGAACCACAAAGCAAAGTCCTAGCCAGTGTTGTAAGTTATAACTTATAAGTTTATAAGTGATCGGTACTCTGGTGTCCAGTGTTTTGGGAGATGCCCCCTTCCGTGGCATAATTCGTACCTAAAGTCTGGGGCTTCAGGATAAGGCCGGGGTCAGGAAGATGGTGGGGCTAGGCTGCTGCATCAGCTTGACCCTGTAGCCCGAGCTGGACCCCTGCCCTTGGTTTTCTTCACTTTGTTTTCTCATTCTGAGCTTTAAGTGGCCTATGAACAAGCCTAGCTCAGAAGCCACTGGGACCTGATGAAGATCACCGGAAAGTGGCAAAAGAGGGCCTATGGTCCTGGGCCAGCATCTAGTGTCTAGGACTTAGTTTCTGAGCATCACTGTGCACATACAGAGCTGGGCAGCTCAGAGAAGGCAGAGGTGCCACGGGGGCACTTCCTCCTAGACACAGTGACTGATCCCAGGGAGGGAGAAAGAAGAGGTGGAGCCAGGGGAGAGGAGAGAGAGTGCTGTGCCTGGAGTCAGCTGGCTAAAGCTATACCCTCTTCTGCACTGGCTTCTTCCTCCTGTTCTTCAGTTGTAAGGGACTACCTGTGCTGAGTGCCACCCCCATCCCCTCCATCATCCCTTGCCTTGTTATCTGTTCGTCCACTTGCCGAGTCCCTGCAATGGGTTGGGTGGGATTGTGATGATCAGCCCCAAGATTAATAAAAGCAACCTGCACAGCACCAGACAAGAGCTCCATGAATGTCACTGCCTCCTTGCTTCCAATCCTAAGTTCTGAGGATGTTGTGGGACACCTGTGGACACAGCTCTGCCTCCCACACCAGGCTCAGACTCCTGGTCATGAAGAGAGGAGATACACACTGAACTTCATGGAAATCTGTAGCCCAGGCCTCTCTGGACTTGGTGTCATAGGAAGTGCCCACTCTTATGCCTGGTATTTAGTCCCCCTGACCTCCAGATGGGTGAAGCTAGCATTAACTTGCAACCGATGCAAACAGGTCCTTTGCTCTTCAGCCCCCAGCTTTGTGTTCCCCCTAAGGATACTAGGTACCCCAGGAGACTGGATTTCAGCGTGCTGGGTAAATTTGCTAACACATAGCCATCACCAGACAATAAGGCTTTGTTCTAAGCATCCTGTGCAGACTGATCAGCTCAAAACCTGTGACCTCAAATACACACAAAGGTTGGTGACTTTTCCAAGGTTACACAGCTAGTAAGTAGGGGGCTGCGTGGCATTCAGAGCCAGACGGACTGCTTCTGAGTCTGCACGTTTAACTGTTTCTCTTCTCTCTGCACTAGTTTAGTGATTGTTAGAGTTCTTGACGTCAATTAGGGCCAGCCCAGACTCTCTGTGCCTCACCCTGAGTATCAAAGGACCCCAAAGATGGGAAGGTGTCAGAGACAAAGTGCAGGCCACCTGGATAGCTTGAGTCATTAGCATTTTTTATTATTTATTGTTTATTATTTGTTTGTTTGTGTAGCCCAGGTTGGCCTTGAACTTGTTATCCTCCAGCTGGCCCATATTCCTTGTTCTTTACATTTATGGTATTTCTTTGTGTCTATGTGAGGGTGTGTACACACATACATGTGGGGGTCAGAGGACGACATGCAGCAGTTGGTTTTCTCCATGTACCATGTCGGCTCTAGGGATGGAACTCAGGCTGCTAGGCTTAGTGACAGGTACCTTTATCCACTCAGTCATCATGCCTTATAACCACTGTCCGCTCCCTCGCTTCCAGACCTGAGTGTCTGTCTGTCTGTCTGTCTGTCTGTCTGTCTGTCTGTCGGATCTTACTATTTAGCCCTGCTGACCTGAAACTCTCTTCACAGATCAAGCTGGTCTCAAACTCACAGAGATTTGCTTCTGCCTCCTGAGAGCAGGGTTATGGATTTGTTTTGTTTTTGGTTCTTCTCAACAGGGTGTCACTATGTAGATCTGGCTGTCCTGGAACTCACTGTGTAGACCAGGCTGGTCTCATGGATCTGCCTGCCTCTGCCTCCTGAGTGCTGGGATTAAACGTGTCTGCCACCATGTTTGTTTTGTTTTTTAAAAATCTCTCTGTCTCTGTCTCTCTTTCTTTATAATATGTGTGGTTATATGTGTGTAACCATAATATGCATGTTATAGCACACACGTGGAGGTCAGAGAACATTCTTAAATGGTGCTCTTTGCCTTTCACCTCATTTGAGAAACTGCAATATCAAAAGCTTCCAGGTTACTCTTGTCTTGATCTCCCATCTTGTACCAGGAACACTTGGATTACAGACAAGTGTTGCTCTGCTCATCTGTATGTGGCTGCTGGGAATTAGAACTCAGGTTTTCATTTTCTCTTAGCAAGTGATACTTCAGAGCCATCTCCTAAACCTCCCTCTTTTTTTTTTTTTTAAAGATTTATTTATTTATTATATGTAAGTACACTGTAGCTGTCCTCAGACACTCCAGAAGAAGGCGCCAGATCTTGTTACGGATGGTTGTGAGCCACCATATGGTTGCTGGGAATTGAACTCATGACCTTCAGAAGAGCAGTCAGTGTTCTTAACCGCTGAGCCATCTCTCCAGCCCCAATCTCCCTCCTTTTTAAGACAAGGTTTCATACAACCCCGGCCAACCCTGGCTGGCCTCATCAAGTATTTACTTTGCTGAGACTGGCCTTGAACTCCTGACCTTCCTGCATTAGCATCCCAAAGGCTGGGATTACAAGTATTCACCACCACACCCAACAGATATTCTTGCTTGAGTCACAGATCTGTCTCACATTAGTTAACCTTTCTCAACTGCAACCGGCTCACCTACACCAGGCAATGGGTGTGAACCGCTGGGGTCAGGACAAGGGATGAATGGCAACTGCCCACTGATCTAAGGTTTGCTGTGTTGTGGCTGAAAGGGGATATAAACTAGATTTTCTCCTAATCCAGATGCCCTTTCCTGACCTACCCTGGCTGTAAATCTAAACAGGCAAGATAGATAATAACTGCTGATTCTTGTCTGTCTCTTCCAGAAGGTATTTACGAGACTGTCGGCTTGCAACACTCGGAGAAAAAGTTCCCATACTAACTTGCTCACTGCCTGGCAAGCCCTGGATCCATTTCTCCCTCCTGTCCTGGAGTCCCTGAGAATCCCTCCTCTCGGTGAGAATGCAAAGCCTGCTTTAAGATCAAAGCCCTGGCTTACTTGATCCTCTCACCCGTTCTTCCTTTTTAGCACTATTGGCTGTGGTTGGCTTTATTAAGCTATACCTCCT
This sequence comes from Mus musculus, assembly GCF_000001635.26. Taxonomy (NCBI): domain Eukaryota; kingdom Metazoa; phylum Chordata; class Mammalia; order Rodentia; family Muridae; genus Mus; species Mus musculus. The sequence goes on along the minus strand of NC_000080.6, from coordinate 25,590,620 downwards.
TGAGGTACCAGGGAACATCAGAGGGGGGCTGTTTGGCAGGACCTCTGTCCTGAGAACACCTTTGTGTTGGGAAGCTGGGGGCTGGTATAGAAAGGAGTCACCCATAGGGTGACAGTGCTTTTGGTTCTGCTTTCTCAGAGCAATGTTCTAGCTTCTTGGGCCCCTTACATCCTGCAGAGAAGCAAAGATGGCCTGGCTGGAGTTCTGGTCTTACTTCTGTCCCTGATACCCAGAGAACTTGTTTTTGCCTTCAAGCCTGCCTTGGGGATTCTTGGAGTGGGACCTGCAGTCTGGTAAACAGCTGTGGTGGGTGTGGTGCTCCTTCTGTCACCCACAGAGTAGAAGCATTCATTTATTTCAAACCTCAATAGCTTGGGTGCTCTCTCCCTCTCTGTGTCTCTGTCTCTCTCTCTGCATCTTCAGCCTGTGCTTTCAGTGGGACCGGCACTGGAATCCCATCAGTCTTTCCTGTTTGGTATTTTTCATGCTGAGCAGCACCGAGCATCCCCTGACTCTTCCTCCCTCTTGCACCTGTGAAATGGTGCAGATGCCTTAGATGGTGGGGGAACTTGAGGCTGGATGGAATAAGTGTCCATCATCCACAGGTCATGACCCACAGGATGGCTCACAGGGCTCCAGGCCCCCACAAGAAAACTATTGTTCAACGGAGACTCAGGAAGTGGCTTTCATCGTCTTGACAGTTTCTGAATGTGGCAAGGGGTGGCTACTCTACTGGGATAAGTAGTTCTCTAGGCAGTGGCATCTAGTTCTTTTTTTACAACCCCCTGTGTAGAAGCCAAATGAATAAAGCAAAACTCTCAGTATGCAGTCATAATTTGTCTAGCCTGGAGCCTGTCCAGGAGATGAGAAGGCTGCAGGGGACTGTGGCAGGGACAGTCCCACGCTAGGCACCGTGAGCGCCTTATCTGCTCTCTGCCACGCAGCACACACTGACCTAGCACGTGGCTTTTGCCCCTAGGCAGAGCTACCTGTGTGTTGGAAGGCTAGCCCATCCTCTCCATCCCTCACCCCAGACAGCCCTCAAGTAAGGATGGAGAAGGGACTAAGCGATGGTGACTAAGTACTTCTTCTGTGGCTCCTCACTGGTGAGAGTGAGGGGGTGAGTAACAGAGCCGCAGGCAGGCTGAGCCCCAGGAGCCCATGGCACATACCATGCCTAACAGCCACACTTCGCTGCGGTCTCTCCCTCTCACCCATGCTCCTACTTCTCTACAGTTTAGCTGGAGCCTTGACCTCCCCCACCACACACATCCTGGATCCCTTCCCCTCTACTCGCAGGCGCCAGTGCCTGGACTTCTATGCAGAAAGCTCAAGCCCTGCATCATCTGGTAGGGTCACAGCTGCAGATGTAGACACCTCCTACCGTGGGTGGATGCCCTCATCCCCTCCCTATCCCCTTCAGCCTCTTGGTTTGGATGGGCTTAGAAAGTAGACACCTGGCTGAGCCCCAGGCAGCCCTGGCCTTGCACAAGTCTCTCTCGTAGGGCGGGGAGAGATGAGCTAATTCTGTGAGAGGCAGGAAGAATGGCCTTCTGACAAGAAGAGGCCTGTCCCCTCTGGCTCTTGGGGCACTATTGCAAGCTGCCTGTATAGAGAAACAGCTGAGCCGCCTAGGAGTTGCTTCTGTTCTGAACACCCCTAACAACTCCAATGAGCTCCGAAGGAATAGAGGGAAGGGTGGGAACACACCCACCTCCTTTGTAGTTGATAGATCTTGTAAGTCAATATTTTGGGACAGTGCTTATTTTCTGTGCCTAGTGTACTCAAGGGCAGCTTCTGTACCTGACAACTCTAAAACTAACTAACTAACTAACTAACTAACTAACTAACTAACTCTCTCTCTCTTTCACACACACGCATACACACACACTTACATGCTTTCTCCCTGTCTCTGCTACCTCTGTCTCTGTCTCTCTCTCTCACTCTCTCACACACACATTCCTAAATAAATAAAAACAATCTGCTCAGTCTATATAGTGCTACTTATACAGATGTTTTGAGGGCTGACCACTTAGTGTTGGACGGCCATTCGGTATGCTCTTCCTTGGTAAGCTGGTTGGTGTTTTTAAAAGGTTAACCTGACGACATCCCAGGCATTCCCACATGGCCCTTGTTTTTAGTGGCCACTGTGGCCATGGAGAAACTCAGCCCTTTCCCTGAGTGCAATGCTCTTCCCACATCTGCCTGCTTTCTAACACAGCTCTGCCTCTTCTCCAAAGTGAGGTTTTAATACCCTGGGGATCATCCAACTGCCCTCCCCCCAGTTCCTTAGCCTGGGAATGCTGGGCCCACAAGTTTCCTCCCACTGGTCCTCTTTGTTGAAGAGCAGAGCAAGGTTACAGGAGCCCATGGCACAGCCCTCAGCGAGATGGGAGTTGGGGGAACCAGGGTCATTGCCCCAGTCTTCCTGGGTCACTCAGGAGGAGGGATAGCTTCCTGGGGCCCAAACTGGACTCGCTTTCAAGCAAATTCTGTCACTAGCACTGAGAACTATAGGGCTGGAGTCTGTCTGTCCCTCTCAGAGCCTCGATTTCCTCCTCTGTAAATGGGTGTGCTAACAACAGAGCCCCAGTGACCTCTCCCATGGCACAGAGAACACAGGTTTTGGCCACAACACATATCTGATGGTTAGTCAGTTCCCACAGGCTGGCAGTAAAATCCAGAGCCATTTCCATGGGATCTGGCCTGGGAGGGGCGAAGGCCCGGCAGAAGGAAGGAAGCCAAGCCCTCCCCCACAGCCCAGCTCTGCAGAGTTCACATGGGGGTGGGGGTGGGGATGGTGTCCAGGAGGAAGTCTGTCCCTGGCCTTGAGAAGGTGCCCCAGCCTGCCAGGCAGGCTGGTGTTTCAAGGACAAGGCCTTGCCTTCCTGCTATCTCTGGGGGAACTGGCAGCCACTAACAAATCCCCTGCAATCTGCACCCACCAATCCTGCCTGCTCGCTGGGCAGCCAAGAGCCGTTTTTCACGGGGAGCTGCACACAGCTTTGTCTTAGAGAGACAGCTCTGGCGGGTGCCCCTGAATGGGGCTATTTGTCCTCCATGCTGAAGGGAAGGCAGCTGAATGCTCTGTTGGGGTGGGCAGAGGCAGAGAGGGTGGAGAAAGGCTATGGGGGAGGGTGAAGGTAGAGATAGCAGCCACGACACTATGAGAGACCAGAAGTGCTGTCCACCACGGAGGTGTCTCAGAGTCACCATGCAGCTCGGTGAGTGCAAAAAAAAATCTTGTTTCCACAGCAATGGGACACTGGTATATGACCGGCCTTCCCTGGTGTAAAGAGCCCTGGCTGGTAGAAGTTGAAATGACCTGACTGGTTTTGGGTGCCTTTGTCCCATCCCAGCCCCACGACAAATTAACTACGGGGCTGCCACACTAGTGCCGTAGAAGGCCCCATTCCAGCCCCTATCCCTGAACTGAGAGCTCTAGAGTGAGACCCAGTATCTCTTAAGAGCCTCTTCCACAGATCACAGGCAGAGAGAGGCAAGGCATGTCTCAGTGTCTCCACTAAGACCAGCTGACATCTGACAGGCACATGACTCATTAGGGAAACAGAGCAGGCATGCATCTGGGGACTTAAAGCCAGCAAGCGACATTATTTCCACTCCCGTTCTGGGACCTGGGCTGCTGTACTGGAAGGTGTGCTTAGAACAGAGGTCAGAGGTCAGAGAACCCAGTAGACTTTACCCATCTTGGGGATGCAGACCCAAGGTTTCCATTCAAAGGATGCAGAACATCTGCGTGATGGTGCTACTCCACGAAGAGCAAGTAAGTGCACATAACTAACAGGCATGTCCTAAAACCACACAGCAGTCCCACGTCCACAGCCAGCTCTGGGCAGCCTGGCTGTGTTAAGATTGGCAAACACCCTCTGCCTGTCCCCACTTGAATCATTCCTCTGCCTCCTGTGGTCCCTTCTCCAAAAGCTTGCTGGTGCCTGTCAGGATGGCCTGGGTATTCTTGATGCCTCCCACAGTAGCTGGGTGCCTATTCTACCAATAGTCCCTTTAAACCACCCAAGCATCCAAGCATTGGCTATGCCAGGGAGAAAAAAGAAGACAAAAAAAAAAAAAAAAGCAGCTGGCACCCCCACCTGTGCCCCAGCCCCATTATGGATAGCTTGGGGCGCATCTTCCTTTCCTTTGGTCCCTGGGCTGCTTACCTTCTGGGCTCTGACATTCTCTATTCTGCTATTTCAACATGTGCTGGCTGCTCAGAGGGTCAGCTGAGGCTACATAGATCTATTCAAGCATAGACACCAGCGGAGGCATGCAGGCAACTCTTGGGGACCCTCGGACATGGCGACTGCCTGGTTTCTCGCTCCCATGTAGGCTGAACAGAAGGCTGAACCACTGAGTGAGCGCCCAAGAGGCTGACATTACAGTACAGCCTGCCAAGTTACTCTGGGCTGGCATGCGGTGGTGGAGGGGGCTGATGGGCATTGCTACAGCCTTGGAGGAGAGCCTGGGATGTGTCAGGTGCTGGGGGCTGGGCAGGTGACCTTCTATCTAGGAAGGGGTGGGGGGTGTGGGAGGGTGCAGCCGGCCCCTCAGGAGCCTCAAGATGAGGATGCAAGTGCATGTGCGCATGCGTGCTCCTGCTCCCGTGCGCGCAGAGGCTAAAGGCTGCAGCAGAACAAAGAGTTGGGGGCTGGGCATCAGAGGGCCCCACGTGGAGGCGGCTGCCTGGGCGGCTTGCTGTAGTGTCTGGGCTGTGCTCAGCTCTGCATTCCGTCTCTGTCTCTCTCATTTTCGTGCCATACAGTGCTGCCCCCAGGCCTGAGCCTGCTCACCGTCACCACCCTGCTCACTGCCACAACCACGCACACAGCCCAACTCTTTGGTAGCATTCTTGACAAAGCATCTCCCCTCACAACATGATCTCATTGCAGGGCCTTCTCAGGCCCCAGCCTGGCCTCCTGACAGGCGAGACAGAAGGCAGAAGGGTGGGAGAGGCGCCCATAGATGCAGCTAGTTGCGCGTGCACACACTGCTCAGCCATTCCGTAACAGTCATACACCACCCCCAGAACCCACACACATCTGTGAACACCTATAGGTCTCTGTGCACTGAAACCCCTCCACCATCACAGGACTCCTCAGGTACATGTGTTCATACTCAACAGTCAGACATACCAGGCATGAGCATACACGAGTATGCAAACAGACAGACAGACATGTGCATGTGCATGACATACAGCCACACACACAGAGATGCAGACCTTGTACACACATACCCATACAGTCAGACATACCAGGCATGAACATATATGATCATGCAAACACACATATATACATACATATACACATTACATACATATGTACATAAATACACACATAATACAATGTACACATGCATGACATACAGCCACACACAGACCATGTACATACCCACACAGCCAGAAATACCAGGCATGAATACACAGGGAGATGGCCTTGAACACACTTATAGCACTCCACACTCACAATGCACACATGCACGATACTTATAGCACTCGACACTCACAATGCACACAGGCACGATCCACAGCCACGAGACGCACATACTTCACATAAAGACACACATGCATGCACAGCCATACACATGTAGAGCCACATGTACCCAGTGTGGGGTTAAAGTCTGAGAGCAAGGAAACTCGGAAAGTCACAGAAAGTCAAGGAAGATAGATATGGCCAAGAATAATGAGGAAGGGACAGTCAGCAGAGGCCCTCAGGGAGGAAGGACAGCAACACTGCACAGGCAACTAGACAAAGTGGAGCCTAGGCAAATGGGGCAGACGGGGGGGGGGGGGGGGAGCAGCTGGGGTGCCATAGTCTCTGAGCACAGAGTGCCAGGACCAAGGCCTCTTGGGAGACTTAGGAAAGCCATGTGCACCAGAAGGGCAGGTTACATCTGGTCATGGACCCACTTATCCACAGAGCTAAGGGGGAGTGATGTGCATTTTGGGCGGAAAGGAGGGGTCAGGAGATGTGTTGCAGACAGACACACGGAGAACGACGGCTGGAAAGTGGCATGTGCTGGTGTCCACCATGTCAAGTACCACCTGGGCATCTTTCCTGGCCCACATTGAGAGAGCCAGCCCTCTGAGTTCCCAGAGGCATCTGTGCACCAGGGCTGCAAGCCTCCAACCACAGGTCTGAGCCAGGCAAGGTGGCTGAGAGATCAACCTTGGGCCCAGCAAGCCCCTCATCCCTTGAAAGAAACCAGCTGAGAGCCTGCAGCCTATCAAGCAGGGATGCCCTTACACACCTAGGGAAGCTGGCGAGTCAGGACTGTTGGGTCTGAGGGGTCTGACAGGTCTGCCTCCTAACAAGGGGACATTCCACTTCTGCCAAGGCACAGGCATGCTGGCTTACCAGCTGACAAAGGAGTTACATGGACAAAGGAACAAACGGACGACACTTTGCCTTAGGCCCAGCACGGGAAGGGGTGCTGTGAACTGTGACCTTGCCCAGCTGTGACGCAGACAGGGAGAACAAACCTGAGTGTCAGAATCAGAATGCTGAAAATGGCTCTTGGAAAGTGCAGCATCCTGCTGCCGTGCCAAGCGAGAGGATGCTTGGATCCTAGACAGGAGTCAGCTGAGATGGAGCAGGCAAAGCCCTCAGAGGAGGCTGCAGTCCCGGTTCCAGCTGGATCGTTTGTTAGCTGTGTGACCGCAGACAACCCCCAAGACTTTTCTGAACTTCAGTGGCCTCATCCGTAAATGTAGATAATATTCTGTGCCTCACAAAGCTGAGGTTTACTGTGCTTTAGAGACTATTGTATGAGCCATTGGGAGAGGGGTTTAAAAGACCCAGAGGTCAGGTTTCACAGGGCATGAGGCTTCCCCCTGTACCAAGGACTACTTCTGGCTTCCAGAATGCCCATTCTCCCATTGGCCTTGTCTCTCTTTGCCTACATGATCTTTCTTGACTTTGCCTATTATCTACCTATCTATCTACCCATCTATCCATCATCCATCCATCCATCCATCCACCTATTCATCCATCCATCCACCCACCTACCTATCTACCCATCTATCTATATCCGTATGGAACCCAGGGTCTCATAGATGCTAGGTGTCCTGGTTAGTTTTCTATCAGCTTGACATAGGTGGGGTCATCTGAGAAGACAGAACTGCACTTGAGACTATGCCTCCATCAGATTGGCCTCTGGCAAGTCTGCGGGACATTTTCCTGACTAATGATTGATGTGGGAGGGCCCAGGTCACTGTGGGTGGTGCCAACCCCAGGCAGGTGGTCCTGGATTGCATAAATAAACCAACTGAGCAAGCCACGAGAAGCAAGCCAATAAGCAGCATTACTCCATGGTCTTTGCTTCAGTTCCTGCCTCCAGGTTTCTGCCTTGAGTCAGCCCTGACTTTCCTTCCTGATGGAATAGGGTTATCTGTAGATGGAAATAAATCCTTTACTCTCCACGTTGCTTTGGATCATGGAAGTTTATCACAGCAATAAAAAACAGCAAAGACACTAGACAAGCATCTTACCACTATGCCATGCCCCAGTGGCCTCCTTAGAGACATGACACTGTCCCCTATGTCCACACTGATCTCTGGCCTATAAAGTTATTCTTTGTGCTAGCAGAGATGGGATGTCATAGCCTGGGATTTTAGCCATGTTCCCATTACCTTTAGGACAGAGAACACAACCTTTAAGACAGGGTCTACATGATTCAGCTGCCGTTGGCTTCAGCAGCCTCCCTCTGGCCCTGTGCTCTTGCCTCTAGGTTTCAGAACTACCGTCCTTGTTTTAATTCTGACACAAAGCCCTGTCCTCTTCCCACTCAAGGACCTTTGCACATCGTGCTCCTTTCACCTGTGAAGGAATTGTCACACATTCAACTCTTGCTCAACTTTGGGAAGCTTCCCTTGACCCTGCTCCGAGCCTTCCTTCACAGCACTGAGTACGGCCTGAACCTGCAGACACTTCAACAAGCGTGTACTCTCCATGTGCATGCATGTGCACACCCCCCCCACACACACACATTACAGTCATCTGTCCACTTAGTCCGAAGCAATCAAGAGTGTTAGTCGTCCTGACCCACTCTCCATGCTTTACGTGTTTCTAGAACTTACCACGACCCCTGCAAGGCAAGTCTCATTATTCCTACTTTCCCAAGGAAGTCAAACTGAGGCCTAGAGATCACAGCTAGCAAGGGCACTCCCAACAGTCAGTTGTCTGTGTTTTTTAAAATCCAAATGGATCCACTGTCTACACATATTTATGAGGCAGGTGTAAAAGTGGATCATTAAGAAAGCAAACAAACAGAAAAATGGAGATGGGAGTCCATCTTTTTTTGCCCAGGTTGCCCCCAAATCCCAGTAACTCTAATGTGTTCCCTTCAAAACAGAATGCAGGCTAGGACCTTCCCAGACCTCTGTCAACACGGACTCAGGAGCCCCTTGCTGTGGCCACGTCTCAATAGACAATGTTTTGCAGAAGACATTTTTTTTTTTTTTAGAAATGCTAGATTGACAGGTTCTGTTTTGTTTTTGAGTGGGTTTTGAATGAATGAGTAAATGAATGAATGAATGAATGAATGAATGAGTGAATGGTGGGCAAGGATCACTGTGCATACTAACTGCAATACTGACCTGACTATGTATAACTCCATGACCAGGAAAACCTCTTCTGCTTCCCTAAACCTCACTGTCCTCACTGGTGCAATTGGATAGATAACACAAGGCATTCGCCAAGTGCCCACAGCAGTGATGGCACGTGAAGATGCTTGACCTGCCTTTAGGTCAGTGCCTGTGCTGGGGTGTAACAAATCTGAGTGTTGTCCCTCTGCTGGGAGACACCCAGGGCTGAGCCCTATCTGTAAGCCATAGAGCTGATCACCCTTGGAGGCTTGCACCGCCCCTAGACCAAACAAGGCTCCTCCCACCTTCTGCATCCACCTGTCAAGCCCCAGACAGGTCAGTACTTACCAGCAGACTTGGGGGTGAACTTGTCTCGATTTGCGGCGCACACAGCCAAGAGTCTGTAGCCCAGGTCCAGGTCAAACCCTTGTTGGGCAGCCACACGGCTGACAACCTGACAGCAGGAAGAGGAAATCCAGGGTGAGTTACCATTCCCTCAGAGCTGAGCCTGAGTAGGTACACATACCCACAACAATAATGAAGCAGGCAAAGGCGCCAGGCTGTGGCAGGGGTCAAAGGCCAGATGGAGTTAGGATTCTAGCATGTCTCTTTGAATGGCTTGAATGATGACCTAGCTAGGCATTAGCTTGACATGTAGTACCGCCTTCGCTAGAGTGGCTCCAGCTAGGTGCTTGCATCACCCCATAGCTGCTCACCTTACCTGAGTCCTAGCCCCAGGATGCTTCTCTTCCCTCAGCCTCCTGCCACTATGTCTGGGCTTCTGTTCCTACCTCAGCAGGTACTCACTACCTCTGCTGCTCCCAGGCACCAGCATATTTTAGGGTATCTCCTGGAGATGTCCTGCATCCCCTACTCTCCTGCATCAACAGCCATACCCTGAGAAGCAGAGACTTGGGATTTGCTGCTCTTCCAGTAGTTTACAGGCAGAGTTGCCTATAGAATGGCAAAGGCCCCTGGACCAGGTGGACACTCAGTTCTGTAGATTATCACACCTCAGCCTAGAAACGCAGAACCCTGTACTCTGGAGCTCAGCCGGGGGTCTGACTTGGCACTAAGTCCTTAGAGTAAGCCCCTAAATCTTACTCATCTGGAGACATAGGTGCCTTGTTGGGGTACTGTGTGGAACTGGGGTGCCCCAAGGACCAAAGAGAGGCCCGGGAGGCTCCTGCATCTGATTCTGTCCCAAGAAGACCTATCCCTGGGTGACCAGGTCTGTACTCCCATCTCATTAACAATGGCCAGACAATGCTTCCTTGTTAAGGAGGGAGGAGCTTAGAAAATGCACTCACCCAGGAGAGCCACTGGGGAAGCCAAGGCTGAGTGGGAGGCTGCTCCCTTCCAGCTGCTGAGGAAGGGAGGCTGAACCCTCAGGCCTCTGGGCTCTGCCCTACTTGGATGCTGTTGAGGGGCCTCAGGCTGCAGAGGGTTTAGCCTGGCATCCAGGGCCATCACAATAGCATCCCACTTAGGGTGGGGGAGGGCTCACCACAAGGGTTCTATGACTGAAAGGGAAAATCCTTTCAACCAAGCCTGTGAGGCCAGCTCTCCTTTTCCTCTCCTTGCATCCCGTTCTCTCTCTCTTTGGAAGGGTACCACTGTGCAGCCCAGTCTGGCTTCCCAACTTGTGATCCTCTCGAGTGCTGAGACTGCAGATGTACCACCATGCCTGGCTCCATCTCCTGTTTTTAACTGAAGGGACACAGAAGGTCAGGAGTGTAACAGAATGAGGGAGGAGCGAGCAGAGTGTCCTTTCCCAGTACCTGCCAGACCAGAGCTCTAGACCCCTGTCCTGGAAAACCCCTGCAGGCCCAAAGCCAGCTGGGATGGGAGGAAGCAGCTAATCTCACTTGGGGATGTTTTCTCGGTTTCAGATGCAAAGAGAATCCTTCCATGCTCCCCAGACTCTTTCCCATGGGCTCCCTGGCTCTGTTTGCTCTCAAGTCTTTAGCCCAGTAGAATGGAGCTTCCTTACCGTCTGCCTCAGCCTTGATCCCTAATAGGATCTGGCCTGTGGAGGTTTCCAAGTTTCTAGTCAGGGACTCAGGGGAGTGGAGAAGGTTCTGGACTTTCTGAGCTGCAGCTTAGATGCTGCCTTCGGTGTTTTCCGTTTCGAAGCACCCGGGAGCTCAGCCATGGGGTCACTGTGTCTGACTGGTGCAATGCTAAGGGTTATGCCGGGAACACTTGTCAGTCATTCCCAGGGGACAAGAGTGCAGTATGTGTCTCTAACCAAGGGTTAAAGCCATAGCTCTCCACCTCTAGGGAGGCCTTGGGTCAGGGAAGCAAGGCAAAGGTTTTGTGCCTGGTCTGATACTGGCCAGTCTTGCTGCTCTGGTTTAGAAAACCGATTCTAGCTGAGTTGAGCAAGAGAGGCCCGGGGTCAGCAATAGAGGGAGCATAAGGACTTCAGGCCCAAGAAACAGTAGGTCTGCTGTGGCCAAGTCTGGCATGCTTTGGGCACAAGTTGTCTTTTGTTGCTTAAAGAAAGGGGCTTTGCTCAAGATCATATAGCAAAGATATGACAGAGCAAGCAAGCCAGAGCATGTGACACTACACAGCCTCACGTGCTGCCCAGCCCTTGGCTGAGTCTGAGCCCCCATGAAGGTCTCATAAGGTATGGTCCTTTTGGCCATTGGTAAGGTATATTGGTAAAATGAGCAGATTATATCTCAGACAGGCCTGTTGTATCCCAGGGTCCTGTAGTTGGCCTAAACTGGATACATGCTAGAAACCAGCTCATCTAAGGCCGTCCTTCTAGGCCTGGCTGGCAGGAACCTAGACGTTAAGAGGGGCGGCTGGCAGGGTGTTTAGTTTCAATACTTCAGAAGGTGAAACTATTGTCCCAGAGACAAGACTTGCTTACAGTATTACAGGGTGCTGCAGCAGCTGCTGTGTCTCTGAAGTTAGGGATGAATCTGGGGTGTGCATGTGCCCCTCACAGTCATCTCAAGTGACTACCTACTCCCTGGGCCTCAGTTCCTTCACCTGTGAAATGGGGACAAATGTTCTTATGACTAGTAGATTGGAGTGAGTCCAGACAGGCCTCCAAGGGTTGATTGAGGTGGCCAGTGGCCTAGAGACTCATATTTGAGTTGACTCTGGGCAGCTTAGAAGTTGGTGGCAAAACAAACAGACAAACACAAACCAAACCAAACAAAAAAAACCCTAAAAATCAAAACCAAACCAACAACAACAAAACCCTCCACATCCATTTGTTCTTTGCAGCTGAGTGATTTTTAATTTATATCCTCAAAATAAGCCGATCTGGAGGAATTTAGAACTAGCTACCAGAGGTCACCGAGGGAACTGTGTCAACCTGCAGGCTTAGCTACCCAAGGCTAGCGAGGGACCCAAGCCTGCAGTGTGTGTGTGTGTGTGTGTGTGTGTGTGTGTGTGTGTGTGTGCATGTGTGTGCTGGGGAGGGCTTAGCCTCTCTGCCCTGCAGTCGTCTCTTCCTGCAGGAAACACTGAGGTAAAGATAGTAACTTCCTACCCTGCCTACCTGGAAGGTTCTTCTCTAGATACCGTGAAGATAGAACCCTGAAAAACAGATTGGATGCCAAGGTCAACTTCTGTGACCTTCCCCTCTCCAATTCCCTCCTGCAGCAGGCTCTCCTGGGCTCACAGGCCTGCGCAGCTGCGACAGTTTGTGGGGGTGGCAGAGGGGCTTTCAAAGGCTCCCTTTGGTTGTGAGGTAGGCTGGAGGGCAGGGGTGAGCACTGCTTCATCACGGGGAGGTGGTGAAGAGCTCCAGGGAAGGGACACAGAACCTCTGTCCACAGTGTCCTCTGCCTGGAAAGACACATCTCTACTCAGGAACGTCTCCAGGGGCCCTCCTGCGGGGTCCTTTCTGCAGGAAGCCTGGGTTGCTGCTTACACTCAGGATAGACCCCCCCCCACACACACACATAACCCAACACATACACAAAGCCCTGCACTGCTGTTCACTTGCAGGACAGAGTCCCACAACTACTTTGCACTTGGACACAACTCTCAGTCTCCCGCTTCTTTGCTACCAGAGCCTGTCCCTTCCAGCTGACACCTTGGCTCTGTTCTCCTAACAAGGCCTTCTGAGTTCCTATTGTGTTTCATGGCTACTGTGGTGGCCCACAGCAGGGAGTAGGTAAATGTCTGCTGAACGACTAAGTGAACGACAAGCAAGACAGGACTAGCCTCTGGTCCATCCACGGTGGCCAGGGCCAGTGTCCCCCTTGAGTGCATGATGTAGGCAGGGCCAAGCCTGGGGCAGTATGCTGGAGTAGCATATTAGTTTGTTTAGCAACATCCTGTGCATGGCCCCAGCCCCTCTTCCCACTACAGTTACAGGAAACTGGGGTGGGAACTGTGGCCTAGGCAACATCTGGCCCTCTCCATGGGGCTTAGGCTGGGCCCAGATCCTGCAAAGAGGATTAGACAGCTGGGCGGAGAGGGGAGCTTGGGGACTGAAGGATAAGGAAGACAGGGCCACGCAGGTGGCTTGAGTGAGACAGATGGGGCCAGCTTCTAATAGACTAACCCTGGGAGGCTCTGTGCCATGTTTTAGATGGACTGGAACACCCCCTTTAGGTTCACATGGGCCTCAGCTAGAGACCAAGATGCTTTTAAGACTGGGTGGCATGGCAGTCAGTTCTGAGTCTTTGTGTCTTCCTCTGTAAAATAGAAAGCTTGAAAGACAGGTGGATTCTGGGAGGAGGCACATGCCACAAGCATTTCAGCCTTTCTCAGAACAAGATAGCCTAATGTGGTCATCATGTCTCCTCTTCTAAACCAGAGCTAAGCTCGGTTCTTTGTCCCTCTCCTGTCTGGAGCACCTTAGGAGACAACATTCCTGCCTGGCCCTGCATCTCTAGCCTACATTCCACACTCAGGACACGCAGGCTCCACACAGTGTGATTCACACTCCCTTCTAAGCCCACTACAGGTCTTCTGAGGAACTGTCCTAATGCAGGCCACATGGCTGGGGGACATTTAAAAGCTACAGAAGACTCCCAGGTTCTTTCTAGCCTCAAGTTCGGGCAGGTTCAATATCCTGTCTAGTCTGGACCCAGTTCTCTGGACACCAGGGGCCTTTGCACACGCTGCTTTGTGGCCCAGGGACACTCTGGCTGTGCTCAGCAACCTGGTAAGTTGTGTCATATGTAGGCGTGGTTTTACATGACTAGCCCCACCTCCCAGCTGGCAAAGAGCCACACCCCACTCCTGTCACCTGTACTGTTATTCTCAGACATTCCTCCACATTGCTGCTCCTTACTAAGAAATCAAGCTTAAGAAAGTTTTTTTTTTTTTTTTTTTTTTTTTTATCTTGGGGGTATCCAGGACTTGGCAGAGGGGACCACAAGTGATAAATGAGGGATCAATCAAGGTCTATTTGTCCAGACGGATGAATGTCACAGGGGCTCTATACCTGCTCTTGAGTGGACAGACAGACAACCAGAGCGAAGCTCAATAAATGCTCAGCCGATAAAGGAATAAATGGCCTTGGGAAAAGAAGGCTGAGTCCTCCGAGCTCCCCTGCCTCTGAGGGAGCACTGGTCCCCACTGTGTGCTTCTCATCAAGTGTGAGGAAGCCACACATCCCATAAAGACGGTCTCCATATCAGACCTGGCAGTGGGGTTGTGTGCCCCTGCAGGGCCAGCTTGCAGCACGGGCAGCTGTTCCCCCAGCATTTGGGGCCCACAGAAAGGTATGTGGGCAGGACTTCTGACCCCAGGGCCATGCTTCCCAGTGTGCTATGAAGGGGAAGTTGAAGACTCACCGTCAGGCAGCCCATGAGGCTCTGCTCAAAGGGCCTCTGGAAGGCTCGAGGGTCTCCACACCAATCCAGCAGCTCTGTAGCAGCATTGTGGAAGTTGGCGGGGTTCTGTAAGTGCTGTGGAGAAAAAAAGAGAAAGACTTGAGGCTGCAAGAAGAGGTCAGGGAACAGAGGAGCACAGGACTAGCCAGGAAGGAGACACACAGAAAGAAGGGGCAGAAGGCTGGTGGGATTCTCCAGCTTTCTCAAACACCCTCTATGCAAAGCCTGGCCCATGGCAGCAGATGAGACCAGCGGACCTATTTCCGGGATGAGAATCAGGGCTAGTAAAGGCCAGAGCCATCAGACATCCAGGTGCTCTGTGGATGCAGGTGGCTGGGGAGGGGTCCCAGGGGGATTTTAGAAGGTGGTACCCGTCTCTATACTTGCGGCCAGCAGGCTGTGGCGGTGTCTTCCTAACAACCCACCCCCTCACCCTCTACTCCAGCTCTGGTCCTCCCTGTGTGTGTCTGAGGAGGAGGACACCCTGGGAAGGGAGACGTGGTCTACATGCTGTCTATAGGATGGTGTGTGTGGCTTAGTGTTCTTAGCTTCAAAGGCCAGCTCCTCAGGTCTTGATCTGAGCCCTTTTGGAGCCTCTTCCTCATGCCTCACACATAGGAAAGTCAGAATCCTGGGGCTTTCAGAGATACTTGAGGCCCCAGGCTGCCAGCATGGAGGAGTTGACGAGATCTCACTTCATCCTTTATATGGACCCTCAGCTTCCTGGGTCCTTGTCATTTGGCACTGGGACCAGGAGAGAGAAGACCAGGGCTGTGGGGCAAGTTAGAGCCACAGCTGCGATTTGACCTAGTGGTAGGTATGAGCCCAGAGGTTATCATGTAGAAACCAGATTCATGCATACAGGATGCTAGCAGCTCCAGGCCCCTTGGTATTGGTAGGATAGCAGGATCTCACTGGCCTAGATGGGCCCTGTAACTCCTCTGTGGCATGAGTCAATTCACAGCCAGGGCAGAGTGGGTCTTGGGGTTGGCGCCCCAGAATGAGGCTGTGGGAGCCCTTCTGGGGTTAGGGTTCTGGGGTCACTCACTCTGCCTGTGCCCCTTATTAATCTAGGATGGTCCTTTCACCTCTCCCATCCTCAGTCACCCATCTGTAAGATGGGGTTGGGAGACTCCCATGTGGTCATGGGAATTTTGGTTCCTTGTGCTTATCAGAGTATGGTTCGTGCATGGAAACGCTTGCAGCGAGAAGCAAGTGAGCTCAAAAAAAAAACCCCCTCTCCACGAAGAAGAGACAGAGGGAGAAAAAAGGGCAAGCGAGCAGTAACAGCCTGTGTCATGGGGGTCAGATGACAATTAAACAAGACCAGCTGGGCTTGTGTGGTCCAGGCACAGCACCTGGCAGGTAGCATGGTTCCACCGGCAGCTGCCCTGGGCTCAGGGTTAGGGTTAGGTCTCAGCCTTTCAGAGGCTCCCCACCTCCTCTGCAGGAGCCCAGCAGCTCTCCCGCTTGGCTCTCTAAAGCTGCAGCTCCTTGATCACCAAGCCAGGGAGGGGCCGCTGCATACATAGCCACGCCCTTGGGGAGGATGGCTGCTTGGCTTCTGCTTCTGGTGTTCACTTCTAAATCTGCCTTTCAGAGGCCCCAGGGAGCACTGGGGCTCTGATGGAGCGTTGCAGCTCAACTCAGCAGCTCCTTCTGGCTTGCGCTCCCCTGACAACCAGGTGTTTCATTTATTTATGTGATGCCACGACCAATCAGCACGGCCAGCAAGCCGCACATGCACCTACTCTCAGGTGACCATAGCAATGCTCTTTGGAGACCTGAGCTCCTGAGTGGCCTCTGAGGCTGATCCCCCAAGCCTGCTCTTGTTCGGGCTGATTTGCGCAAAAGCTGTCTGCATCTTGCCAGCCTCCTCTCCGTTCACAGCTGGTTCATTATGGGATGCATCTCACAGAGGAGGTAAACAGTAGCGTCCTCTTAATGCTGTTGCCTGGATCTCTGTGGCCTCAGCTGAGGCCCTTCTCTCTGCACTCATCGCTGGTCTCAGCCTCATTAGGGCTTAAGCACATAGAGACCGTGTTTTGATGACACACAAAGTGCACACCTGGCCCAAACCCCACCTCAGCCATGGAGTCACGCAGCCCTAAGGACATTACTGAACCTCAGAGCTCTCATCTGTGAAATGGAAGTGGAGATGGGGTAAGGGGAATGTGTAGGGCTGTGGCCAAGTGTAGAAGTGTGGGAGAAGCCTGTTACTGAGCGGGGACACATGGAGCTGCTGGCAACTGGTGCTTCCCATGCTGGGCCTCACTTTTCATATGAATCTCTAAACTCTAGAGTCTAGAAGATAGAAACAACTTCCTAGGCACACCTGGCCTCTAGACTGGCACAGGTTCAAGTCTGAAAGGAGTGACGGGTGGGTATCTGATTATCCTAATGACAGCTTCCCTACTGAGGCCAGCCACCTAGCCACTTTACAAGGGACCCCAGTGGTCCAGGGAGGGAAAGGGGCCAGGTGAGGGTTATGATGAACAGCCTGTAGTAGGGACACATTTGGAACCATTGGCAGAGGTTCCATCCTATGGCTGGTACTAGACACCAATGGCCCATTTCCCATCAGAAAGCTCCCCCTGCTCTCCACAGTTCCTCAGGGGACTGGAGTTATACCCATGATTGCTGAGTGTGTGGGCAGGAAGTGGGCACAACAATGCTCCAACCAGGGCTAGCTTCTCAAGAGGTGTTGGATTCATTCTATCAATCCAGCTGCCCACCGGTCTTTCTGTGGGATGATAGACACATGGATGAATCATAGACACATTCATCTATGTGTCTATCCGTCCATCCAGAACAAATCCATCCATATATCTACCTGCCCATCTGCCCATTCAAGCATTCATCACTTTATCCCTTATCCATCCACTTATCCATCTGTCCATTCATCTAGAAGCCAATTTATCCAGCCAGCCACCCATTCATCCATCTACCCATCTATCATCTCTACATACCTACTCATCTATCTCTTTAGCTGTAAGTCTATCCATCCACTCACTCACCCTCCTCCGCACCCATGCGAAATACTACGGCCCACCCTGGATAGAACCAGCACCAGATAGGACATTGTGGGCTTTGAGATCCTCATGCCTCAGCTCAAGAGGGGAGCAGGATAAGTGGGGTTACTGGGCGAGAAGGAAGCCTCTGAGCTCAGGCTCAAGGTATGCTGATGCTCCAAAGGCTGCCTAGGGCCTGGGGAGCTTGCTGGGCACGATAAACTGATTCACAGTACAAATTTCTCCCTATGGCACCAAGATGACCAGGAGCCTCGAGAATCTCACCTTGAGAAAAGGAAGCCTTGGTTCTTCCAGCACCTAGAGGCTAAAGAAGAGGGGCAGCAACCAAGAGAGCTGCAGAGAAGGGCTGTATGGTGCTAGGGTGTCCTGGTCATGTCTGGGGGGGGGGGTACCTAGTGAGAGGTTCCCTACTTCCCAACAACCTATAACAGGGGTGCTGGAGCTGAGCTGCCGCTGGGATTCTGAGTGTGGGCAAGTCGGGGAACCCCCCCCCCCAATGTAAAATAAAGTTTCCCTAGCACCACGGAAGCAGTATTCCCTTTCTGTGCCTCAGTTTCCTTTTCTGTAACGATTCTCAGAACCTTTCCCTTTCGTGTAACTTTTGGACCCAGGGCCTCACGCAGCTCATGCTGGCCTTAAATTTGCTATGTAACTGAAGATTATCTTGAACTCCTGATCTTCCTGCTTCCATCTACCTACTGCTTGGGATCACAGAAGTGTGCCAACCACACCAGGCCTTTTCTGTTTACTGTTAGCAAGCAGCTAGAGCAGGGGCCCAGAGGATCGGTCCGGGGAGGGAGTAGGTAGAAGGTGGACCATGGTGTTAGGTACCTACTGCACCCTCACCGCAACTCAAAGCATGGAAGCAAAACTCCCAGAGAAGGCAGGACACTGGCCCAAAGTCAAACAGCTGGATGGGAATGAGGTGCGGCTGGCATTCATATGTGTGTAAGTCTAGTGTTAGCTGGTGCCCAGGGACCATCCTGCTGCAGCACAGACCTACTCCTTGCCCGTCCCACCTACCCTGCCAGCTGGCCACACCCACCTGCTTGATGCACTGCAGACGGTCATTGGTCTGCTGGATGTGCCTGTCCATAGAATTCATTCTGGCCGTTTCGCTGGGTCCTACCCGAGAGCCATGAACGTGGTCCAGCCTGAGGAGAGAGGAAAGAGGGTGTCATGAGTGGGGTACACCCAACAACCCTGTGCAGCTTCCCAGCTACCCTCCCATTTCCACATTGGCAGGCTTGCCCCAGAGGGGCCCTGGGTGCACAGCTTTATCTTAAGAGGTTTCCAGCAAGAAGGTGAAAGTGGGGCCTGTGCTTGTATTTCTTTTTCCCATTCTTGTCCTGCCTCTCCTTTCACAGTCCTGTCAAATGTTAATACTCTCTGACACCCAGCTCCTTGTCCATCATTTCTGTATCATTTCAATGTTCATTGATGTCCTGGATAGTTTTATGTCAACTTGACACAAGCTAAAGTCATTCGAGAGGAGGAAACCTCAAGTGAAAAAAAAAAAAACCAAAAAACCAAAAAAACCTCCATGTATTAGTTAGGGTTTTACTGCTGTGAACAGACACCATGACCAAGGCAAGTCTATAAAAAACAACATTTAATTGGGGCTGGCTTACAGATTCAGAGGTTCAGTCCATTACCATCAAGGTGGGAGCATGGCAGCATCCAGGCAGGTATGGTGCAGGAGGAGCTGAGAGTTCAACGTCTTCATCTAAAGGCTGCTAGTGGAAGACTGACTTCCAGGCCACTAGGGTGAGGGTCTTAAGCCCACACCCACAGTGACACACCTACCCCAACCAGGTCACACCTATTCCAACAAGGCCACACCTCTAAATGGTGCCACTCCCTGGTCCAAGAATATACAAACCATCACATTTCATTCGTTGGCCCCCATAGACTTGTTCAAACACATGAGTCTATGGGGGGGGCATACTTAAACATAACATAATGCAAAATGTATTTAGTCCAACTTTCAAAGTCCTCATTGTATATAGCAGTCTCAACAATGTTAAAAGTCCAAAGTTCAAGGTCTCTTCTGAGATTCATTCAATCACTTAACTGTAATCCCCAAAGAGAGGCAGGAAACCAGCTGGGCAAATTCCAAACTCTGCATCTCTATGGCTGATGTCAAAGAGGTCTTCAGATCTCCACTCCTTTTTCATCTTTGTTGACTGCAACAAACTGCTTTCTCCTGGGCTAGTTCCACTCCCTGTTAGCAGTTTTCCTCAGCATGTATCCCATGGCTCTGGCATTTTTAACATCTTTGAGTCTCCAAGGCAATTTCAATGTTACAGCTTCTTGTTTCAGTGTCTGGGATTCCACTTGATCTTTTGGGCTCCTCCTAAGGGCTGGCATCGCTTTTTCAGCTCAGCCCTCTGTAGCACTCTAAGCTCAGGTTGATCCACTCCACTACAGCTGTTGTTCTTGGTACAGATCCCATGGTACTGACATCTCCAATAAACTGGGGTGTTCCACTCCAACTAGACTTCACCAATAACCTCTCATAGGCTCTCTCCATGGTGCCAAGCCTCAAATCCTTTGCATGACCCCTTCAGTCCTGGGCCATCAACTTCAACTGAGGCTGCACCTTCACCATTGGCCTTCCACGGCCTCTCATAGTGCCAAGCCTCAGCTGCTCTTCATAATCCTTTCATGCTTTCAAAACCAGTACCACCTTAGTGACTCTTTCCCATTACCAAGTACAGCTGCAGCAGGAGGTACAACCTTGGCTCTCTGGAACACAGCTTCTTTGTGCTCACAGAAATCACTTCCCAGAAGATTTCACTTCAGTGACGCTGGTCTCTTCTTAATCACCGCTAATTTCTTAACTCCAGCTAGCCAGCACTGATTGTCCAAGTAGTCCCTTCTATTATTCACTCTAAAGCCAGAGCCACATGGCTGAAACTGCAGAGTTCTGCTGCTTGCAGGAACTAGAACATGACCCGCTTGTACTATTACATTATCACCAGCTTTCTGTTCTCCAACTCCTTCACTACCTAAGATTGGCTTTCCTGGATCTTGCTATGCAGATTGACCTTGAACAAGAGATCAGCATGCCTGTCTCCTGAGATTAAAGGTGTGTATCACCATGCCTGGATCTAAATTTAGCTGGGTAGGAGCTTGCCCCAAGGTCCCACTCCCTTAATCTCCTAGAACACAGGATTTTGCTCTATTTCACTTCCTGATACCACTTTAATACACACACACACACACACACACACACACACACACACTTTTTTTCGAGACAGGGTTTCTCTGTACAGCCCCGGCTGTCCTGGAACTCACTTTGTAGACCAGGCTGGCCTCGAACTCAGAAATCTGCCTGCCTCTGCCTCCCAAGTGCTAGGATTAAAGGCGTGCACCACCACCGCCCGGCTTCGAACCATATATTTTATATTTTTCCTTTCTAAGCTTGCTATGCTTGTTCAAACATCTCTTCATAAGACTTAACCAGAAAACAAAGTCTCTGCTAGGCTTTTTTGAAACTTCCTTTGACAATGCAATTAATCTGAGACTCTTCACCTTAGCCTCAGGCAGACTTTTCAGACAAGAGCAAAAAGTAGCCAAAATACCACAAAAACAGTCTTTATGACACATTCTGAAATTCTTCTCCTTTGAAATCTCTTGGGCCAGGTCAACACAGTTCAAATTACTCCCAGCAACAAAGTCTTCCATATTCCTACTAGGATGACCCATTAAGCCCCATTTAAAGCATTCCACTGCTTTCCAAATCCCAAGTCCCCAAATCCACATTCTTTCAAATAAAAGCATGGTCAGGCCTATCACAGCAATACCCCAGTCCCTGGTACCAACTTCTGTCTTAGTTAGGGTTTTAGTGCTGTGAACAGACACCATGACCAAGGCAAGTCTTATAAAAAACAACATTTAATTGGGGCTGGCTTACAGGTTCAGAGGTTCAGTCCATTACCATCAAGGTGGGAGCATGGCAGCATCTAGGCAGGTATGGTGCAAGAGGAGCTGAGAGTTCCAAGTCTTCATCCAAAGGCTGCTAGTTGCAAGACTGACTTCCAGGCCACTAGGGTGAGGATCTTATGCCCACACCCACAGTGACACACCTACTCCAACCAGGTCACACCTATTCCAACAAGGCCATACCTCTAAATAGTGCCACTCCCTGGTCCAAGAATATACAAACCATCACAATTCCATAAGATCTGGCTGTAGGGGGCTGGAGAGATGGCTCATTAAAAGCACTGACTGCTCTTCCAGAGGACCCAGGTTCAATTTCCAGCACCCACACAGCAGCTCATAACTGTCTAACTTCAAGATCTGACACCCCCACACAGACATACACGGAGGCAAAACATCAATGCACACAGAAGAAAAATACATTGAAAAGAAAAAGATTGGATTATAGATAGAAGATCCTGTGGCTATTATTTTCTTAGTTGGTGATTGTGGGTAGTGTCACCCCTGGGCAGGTGGTCCTGGGTTCTATAAGAAAGCAAGTTGAGCAAGCCATAAGAGCAACCCAGTAAGTAAGCAGCCCCCTTCACTGTGTCTGTGTCAGCCCTCTCCCACCCCTGTTTGATTTTCTACCTTGGCTTCCCTCAATGGGCTGTGACTCAGTGTATGGAAGCTAAATAAACTCTTCCCTCCCCAAGTTGCTTTTGGTCATGATGTTTTATCACAGCAATAGTAACCTGACTAAGACCATTGGTCCAGCCATCCCCACATCCCTACACCCATCCCCACATTGTGTTTCCATCTGCTCCATCTTGTGCTTCTGCTTGCCCGGGAATCCCAAGATCCCCAGTGCTGGGGCCAGCAGTATGCTCGTGAACTGACTCTTGGCGTGTGTTCATAATCGCAGCATTTGGATGGTTGAAGCAGGACAATCAGAGTCTGACAGAGACTGCAATATTCCCACATTGTAGGTGAGGAAACTGTGACTCTGTTTACAGTTGATCCTGTAAGAGCCAGAGCAGAATCCTGGGTTCCCTGTTCCAACCTATGAGACAGGTTCTGGGGAGTGCCTAGGGGGTCCCTGCTGGAGGCTATGAGGGGTGCAGCACACCCTGGCACCTTCCGGGGTGCCTCATGCAGAGGCTGTCTCCTCCTCTCTGCATACTTGCAGAGAGCCTCAGCTAGCACTCCAGTGACACAGAGATAAACCACAGGGAAGGCAGAGATAAGGGGTAGAAGTGGACCCATGGAACACCATCGGACAGGTTATCTTGGTTCTTGGCCTGTGAATGATCATCTCACTCTAAACATGGGCAAATAATGGCAGCCAGGATTCCTGTAAAGTGTATGTTTTCTAGGGCTGGAGAAGTGGCTCAATGGTTAGGAACATTTGCTATTCTTGCAGAGGACCTGAGTTTGGTTCTTAGCAACATGTGATGGCTCACAACTATCTGTAACTCCAGTTTTATGAGATCTGACGCGCTTTTCTGGCTCCTCAGGTATCTGGTGTGCATGTGAGATATATATATATATATTCAGCCAAACACACATACATATACGGTGTGTGTGTGTGTGTGTGTGTGTGTGTGTGTGGCTGACTTCTAAAGCTGGCTAGGACAAGGGTAGTGAGCCAAAGAAGCCCAGAAAGTCAAATCCAGGTCATCCGAGTGACTGGCTGGGGACCCAGAAAGGAAGCACAAAGAAACCCCAGGCCTGAAATACCAGCACCCAGCTCAGAGCCTGTAACCAACCAGGAAAAGACCTCCATGGGCATACCAGCCAGCAGGGGGCACTCTAGACAAACCACAGCATCCTGAGGGCCAGATGCTGACTCCAGACTCTCAAGTCCTCTGAACACCTCTACCTTCTCCATCATTTTAAAAGCTCGAAGGTGTCCTGCACTCTAAAATACAGGAGGGCCTTGTGCAGTCGTCCCTGGCTTCAAAGCTTCAGTTTCTCCATGGATAGGAGACAAGAGTCACTGGTGGCTCCACCAAGTTCTGCCTCCAAGGAGGATCTTCCAGGAAGGCCATGCCATTTAGGACCAGGAACTCAGAGAGGTCTTGACACATGCTTGCACATATCGATATCTTCGGTAGCCTAAGGATGCTCTGCCCACCCACGGAAGCTTCTAGCAAGTATGAGGAGCTTGCACATCCCTGGTCAGCAACCTTTCAGCCCCAAGGCTGCTTTTCCCTTATGAACGCTGTCAAGACCCCAGGCCTCACTTCAGGAGGCAAATAGCAAAGAGACAGACAGTACCACTCTAGATCAGGCTAACCTCCACAGGGTCTCTGGATTCAAAGGTCTTCAGGATACCTGTGGGCAAAGTTGTTCCCAACTTGACAGTCCATTTGATTTTGTTTTGGGGAACCCAAAACCCATAATGATTTTGTCCTAGATGACATGGTCTATATCTGTCCAGGTCTGGGCTCCATCTTATGGAATCAAGGTGTGACCTGGCTGGGCTTCCAACACTTGTGAGACTCATAGGACATCAGAGAGGTAACTGTCAGGAGACATTACAGACAACAGGAACAACAGAGGGAGTCCCTGCCCTCCTCCCCAAATACAATCTCATTGTAGTTCAGACTGGTTTCAAATTCATGGGGAATCCTCCTGCCTCAGTGCTGGTATTACAGTTATCTAGCTATTATATATTTTCATTTATAAAATAAAAGCTGAAGAAAGAGGCCCACACAGCACACTCCTTTACATTTATTTTTTCCAGATGGGGTCTTTGTATGTAGCCCAGGCTGGCCTTGAATCCATGAAGCTCTTGTTTGAGCTTCTTGAAACATTATACTTAGTTGAGGTGTCACTTTGAAACTGCTTGTATCAATAGTAGAGAATGGGGGCCAATAACACAGGAATGAACAGAGATGGCAGGCCTGAATTCCACACTGCAAGGTGCAAGGACTTGAAAGCTAAGGGTCTAGGGCCTGAGGAGAGGTTAGCACCAGGCAGGAAAAGGGGGTGGGGCATGGAAGGGACAGCCTGGCTTCTGTACACACTGTTTTCACTGGCTGCCCAGTTCCGAGGCAAAGCCTTTGAGAGATGAAGTGCAAGGCTGCCAGCGGGGCTAAGCTAGAAACCTCTGCCTTTCTAGCCATTAGCATGCTGCTCTTTCCATGTCCCCCCAAGACCGGTGGCCACAGTCTCCTGCGTACTCCTATCTCAAGCCATGGCTGGGTCCCAAATGAAGCCCTTGTTCCATCCCATTGGTCCAAAGCCAGTGGTTTGCAAGGCCACCCAGAACCCCATCACAGCACCCTGTTGTCAGGAAGCGGCAAGCCGTTGGCGGCCAGCAGAGGTCGCCCCACTGCCACAGAAGCACCACTCAGCTGTGTTTGCCTCCAGGTGCCTTTAGACAAAACCATCAGTGGAAGCAGCTCTAGCACCCAGGCAGGACCTGGCTCTCTACCAACCAAGAACCTGGTACCAACCTGGTAGCCTTTTCCAGTCTGCTGCCCTCTGATTAAGTGTGGACTCAATCAGGAAACTTTTCTGTGGTCCTGCCATCCCTGTCCTTGTGTCTTTCTAGTTAGCCTGGGGGGGTCTACAGTGGGTGGGTACCTGCTCTGCTACCCTCCCACTGTGTGAACAGGGCAAGAAGCTGGGCCTCAGTTTGTATATCTGTAAAATGAAGGCCTGGGCTAGCCATCCTCTGGCAGCCTGCCAAACGCCAGAATCCAAGGGCTCCAGCTGCCTGGAAACTCCACCTCAGTAGGAGCAGCACATTCAACTTTAAAATCCAAAGGTTCTGCCCAAGCGGTGGAGCCCGTAGCCTGGAAAACTCCCGGAAAGCCTCTTCCACCACTCCACCAACCCCCTGCCAGATGGCCCAACGCCCCAGGCACTGCCTCTCTTGAAGCTATGCCTGACCAGAGACCATTACATGTATGGAAGTTTTTAGCTGGTGACATGGTAGTCAGGCTGAGTCTTCCCGATTTCCAGGGGTGGTCGTGCTGGGAGAAGTTTCTGTTGACAGTATCATCTCCTGGCAACGCTCAGGTCAAGCTGGCCCCGTGCACTTAAAGCCTCCTGGAGAATGAACTGCAGAGAGCTGAAGGGGGACTAAGAAGCCAACCTCTTCAGCTACACCAGTGGAAAACAGTGGACAGAAGCCTCAAACAGGCGAGAACTCATCTGGCTGTCTTACATATAGGGTCTTTCCCTGGACACAGGGGTAGAGAATTTTTACTGTACAGTGGGCACTCGGAGCACCCCAGTGTGGGAAGAGCACCTCACAACCATCTTACAAATACTGTGTTTTCTTTTCCCACTTCTCAGGCCTAGCGAGTAAACCCGAGCGTCTCCAGGTAAAGGTGTTTTCACACGGCACACACATCTACGTACCCCTCTGCACTCTCCATAGCTGGTATGTGCACACATGGGCTGTTGGCCCAGATGCACTGGAGCACACACATCTCCTGACAGCTTGCACAGGCAAGTAGCACATCTCTGGGGAGCTGTGTGAGCAACGGTGTGCAGAAATGATTCAATCACCATGCACATCTGCAGCGCGAGTTGGGGGAGGGGGGAGGGGGACTGGCAGCAGGGCTGGGAGACTCTGCCCATAGCTTGACTGGAGGCTGTGTTTTGAAACAGGACCAGGGGGACAACCTTGCTCTGGCAAGAAAGAAAAAAAACAAAGAAAGAAAGAAAGAAAGAAAGAAAGAAAGAAAGAAAGAGGAAAGGAAAGGAAAGGAAAGGAAAGGAAGAAAAAAGAAAGAGGGAGGGAGGAAGGGAAGGAAGAAGGGAGGGAATGAGGGGTGGGGAGGGGGAAGGAGGGAAAGAGAGAGAGGAAACATAGAAGCCAGACTTTAGGGTACCACCCCAATCTATTCCTCCAGCAGTGTGGTGGTTTGAATATGCTTGGCCCAGGGAGTGGCACTACTTGGAGGTGTGGACTTGTTGGAAGAAGTGAGTCATTGTGGGTATGGGCATTAAGGCCCTCATCCTAGCTGCCTGGAAGCCAGTCTTTTCCTAGTGGCCTTCAGATGAAGATGTAGAACTCTGAGCTCCTCCTGTACCATGCCTGCCTGGAGGCTTCCATGCTTCCATCTTGAAGATAATGGACTGACCCTCTGATCCTGATGCCAGGCCCAATTAAATGTTGTCATTTATAAGAGTTGACTTGGTCATGGTGCCTGTTCACAGCAGTAAAACCCTAAGACAAGCAGCTTTAGAATTTTAGGGGGACAGAGGTCATGGAGCTTGGTCCTCTCCTAGCCTGTCCCCCTCCTCCCACTGCTCTTAGCCCACATCCCAAGCCCCTCACTTGGGTGGCTCGCTGCCTCCTAGTCTGAGGTCTGAACATATTGCTACAGCTGTGACTTGGCCTGCCCTTGGGTCAGACTGCCTGCCCTTTCACCGCTAAAGGTCCAGCAAAGTGTAGTTGGCAAGTGACACTACTCACTCACTCTACTCCAGTCCCCTCAGTGTCACTGTCACACACCTGTCTCCCCTTCAGCCAGGATGGCTGACAGTTATGCATCTTGAAGCCCATACCCCAAATGTGCTCATGCAGTGGACCGACGAGGGTGAATGCTATGGCTAAGGTACTGAGACTGAAACCTTAGTTGTAACTGGGGGATCTTGGGCCTGGCTGGTACCGGCCACTTAGGACAGTGTCCTTAAGGAGTGATACGTGTCCCACGGGTGAAAAGAATGACTTCAGGTAGCCTCTGTGCAAACCTTTTCCATTTTCACAGTGAAGTCTTGGTCTAGGAAAATGACCAAGGGTGAGCTCACAGGTCTTATTTATGATGGAGTTAAACTACTTATCTAATGGCTGACCTAAGTGAGCTCAAAGGTCATTTTAAATGTAGTCTTAGTTGAGAGTTGGGTAGGATGTAGTGGTGGGGAATGAGGTAAGGGAAGCTCTGATGTCGACCTCCACCCTCCTCATCTTAAAGGAGAGGTCATGGAAGCTCAGAGAACCACCTGGGAAGCAAAGGCAGGCGAGGGAGGGGGCAACTGTTTCTTCGGTGGTCTACTCCAGGGGAGGCTGGAAGACAGGCAGACAGGAGCCAGAGAAGTGAGGAAGCTTCAGGCAGCTGCTGGGGACCAGCTGTCCTTCTCGAGAGCAAGCAGTGAGGACAGGCCCTGAGCAGGCAGGAGATCCGCATAGGGTCGGGTTCCAGTGGGTGGTGGGCTGGGAGCCAGGCCTTCCTGACTGTGGGCTTCGGGAAAGCTCTTTCACCTCCCGAGCCTGTGACTTTTTATGGGAGGACAAGAAATCTCCTCCCTTCCCTGCTGGGCTAAGGGACTGAGCAAGCAGAGATACTTAGGAGACAGGTTTCTGAAAGACCCACACCTGCTTCCTCTAGCGAAGCAGCGAGCACTCCATGACCAGGCTCCGTAAGGCCAGCGGTTCAAGGTGCTGTGGCTCCATTCTGGAGGTCTCTGGAAGGATGGGGCTTCTTTTCTCAGTGACCCAATCTCCCAAGCACCCACCCTGTCCACGGAAGCATCCACTGCTGATGTTGGTTAAAGAAAAATAAGTATAGCCTCCGCCTTTCAGGTTCCTGGAAGGCAGCCCCACTTGGCTGTGTCTGACATTCTGCCCCGGACTGAATGCTACTCTAGAGGAATGACACACACTGGCTCTGAGAAAGGTCACCACTGTCCCCACCCACACTAGGTTGAGGACTGCAGCTATATCTGGGTTCTTTGTCCTTTGGGCACAGGATGCCTTCAAAGCCATGCAGTGCCCTCAAGTCAAGCGCTCTGTCCCCTCTGGGCACATTCTAGGTTTTTGACTCTGCACACCCCATACCCCTACACACAATATGCAAAGAAAGGCTGGTCCAGCCTTAGACAAGGCACTTGGGGCTCTCCTTCTCTGACAGAACCAGTCCCCCCACTGAGCCTGCAGGGAGCAGACATTAAGTTCTCTGTGTCACCTCACTTGATGTCAGCTCTGTTATGACTTAAGTTTCAGTTATCACGGGCTGGCCACTGAGAGGAAACTGAGGCTCTGAGGGCCTCTCAAGACGCAGTGACCTGCTTAAGGCCCCAGTGCTGAGAAGTGGTGCCGGGATTCTGCCCCTGCTCTGACCACAAGGGCCTCTGCTGCACATTTCTTTCTGCACAGGAACATGGCAGATCTTCATCAGCTGGGCACCTCCTTCCCATCCCCACTGCCCAGAGCAAGAAAGTGACTATCACTGTTAACATGACTGACACTGTGCAGGCCACACACACACACACACACACACACACAGACACACACAGAGGCCCTGACCTGGCTTTGCCTCAGGCTCCTATGGCTATTCCCAAGTCTCAGATGCCAGGAAGTTGGGAGGGGTTAGGGAGGCCTGCAATCACTCAAGAGCTCTGGGGGACAGGGAAGCTGGAGTCTTCTAGAAAGCAGTGAACTGGAGCAGATGTTCCTACAGCTACAGCTCCGGGTACAGAGGTGTTTTGACTGTCTCCCACCTCTAGTTCCCCTCCACTTTCAGGTCTGTAAGAGGCCACCCAGTCCAGGGATGGCAGGGCTAAGAGAGCAAGACTCAGAGTAGAATCATCACTAATCCTGCAGCCTGGACAGACATGGCTAATCAATCACAGCACTCTTCTTGCTTAGTCTAGACATTGACAGATGATTGTCTACCGAACCATTGGCTCAACCCACTCTTTGCTATCCCAGGAAATTAAGACTTTCAGGTGAGTCTTCTTTGTGTGTAGTGTGTGTTGTGTGTGTTGTGTGTAGTGTGTGCATGTTGGTGCTAGTGTATGTGTGTGAGCATGTGAGTGGAGATCCAAGGTTGACATGGGGTGACTTTCTTTAGTTTCCTTCCATCCATTTTTGTTTTGAAGGCCCGATCTCTCAATGAACCTAAAGCTTGCTTCTTCCAGGCTGTGCAGCTGATGAGCTTAAGAGCCTGCCTATCTCTCTCTCTTGCTGCTGTACACACCAATGCTGGGCCAACAGGCATGCATTACTGTATATGGCTTCTTTGTTTGTTTGCTTGTTTGTGGTAGGTTCTAGGGATCTGAACTCAGGTCCTTGTGTGGCAGGCATGTTACTGACTGAGCTGTCTTCCCAGCCTTGAGTGACTCAACTTTGAAAGAGGAGTGAGCGCCAAGGAGTGAACCAGGTAGACCACACACCTACTTCCCGACCCCTGACTTGGCGTTCTTTCCTGAAACCCAGAGTGTGAGCAAGGCTCTTTTCAAGCTCTGAGCCCCCTGGTGGAGGGACCACACAATAAAGCAGCCACATTCCAAGCAGCTTCCTAGCACAGCTGTGCATCTGACTCTATTATTCCATTTTGCAGATGGGAAAACTGAGGCTTGGCATGGATGTGCAATTTCTGTCAGCCAGGTAGAGTTGTGTCTGTCCAGTGGAGACCAGGAGACAGGGTGAGATCCTCCTGGAGCTAGATTATAAGTGATTGTGACCCTGCAGAGGTGCATGCTGGGAATGTATGCAGTGCTAATCAGTCATCTCTCTTGCCCCTATAGCAGCTCCTGTCTGCCTCTGCCTGTCACATTTTTCAAAAATTCTCAAAAGCTATTTTTTTTTTAAAAAGGGAAAAGTATCAGAAGGGAGACAGATTTGTGCTAAAAGTGGCAGATAGGAAACAAGCAACATTTCTCATGGCTTAGACGGGGAAGGGATCTGGGGAAACAGTCAGACCCCTTTGACATTTACAGCTGAGGAGGGAGAGGTGGGCGTGGTCAGAGGAGAACCTTGAAAGCCTGAGTGCCCAACTGCCCTGAGCCTCTCAGCTCTCTCTAGCCTCTCACAACCCCACATTGGCCCTTGCAGGTGCCAGTCCAGGCTAGGTTGCCCTCACCCCACAGACAGCTAAGACAGCGGGCTGCCTGAGCTACCAGCCTCTCAGGTGGGGCTATGCACCCATGCCAAGGGGTGGCAGTATCAAATGCTCTGTGCCCACTGTAAAAATTCATGCTTTGCTCGCAGAGCTGTGAACCCAGGGTTCTGGGCAGAAGTCTTTTTTCTCTCCAGCTGGCTCTATAGCCCCACCATACCATCTAGCTTCTTGTTTGGACTCAGGGAGCCATGTGGTATGGGACCCAGCCACTGCTGTCTCAGGTCAGAGGCCCTCAAGGGGATAAGTGGGACCTTACTTCCTGCCCGGCGACGGCGACAATGACAGACAGTTCCAGGAGATGCAGTCTGTGGTTCACAGAGCACTTGGGTGTTCTCACCTTCTTGTCATCACCCAGTCTCAGACAGGCAGAGTATGGTACCAGCAGCAGGACACTGGGTTCAGATTCTGCCCCTGTTATTTGTTGGCCTCTGAGGCCTGGGCTCAAGCATGCTGCAGAGATGGCAGCAGTCACTCAAGCTGCTGGGCTCACTCTGTCAGCGAGCTCCTGAACATAAATCTGCATCCAGCCCCACCTATCAGCTCCTACAGGGCCCCTGGCCCTTCTGGACGATACGCGTGGAGGGAGGAATCACATCCCCCTGGAGCTAGAGTTTCAGTCAGGTGTAAACCTCCTGCAGTAAGTGCTGGGAATCAAACTCAGGTCCTCAGGAAGAGTGATATGTGTGCTAACCACTGAGCCACCCCTCCAGGCCCTTTCCCCCATCCCTCTTCAGAGTCTCTGCAGAGGCTTGGAGGATGTGGGCAATGGGCCCCACAGTGGGACAAGACCAAGCCCACCAGCTGGAATACTAGGAGGAGGCACCGAGTGGGAAAGACAAGGTCTGCAAAGTTCCAGTGTGGATGAGAAATGGGGCAGGAGCTTTGTGACTTGTGAGGGGGGCCTGGGAACCCACATGGAGCCTCTCCAGGCAGGCAATGTCTGCATTGAGGACAGGAGGCCAGAGAAGGCCCATTGATCCCCTGCGGTCATCCTGAGGCCCTGGTCAGGTGAGACAAAGACTTTATGTTTTGCCCTCCTGAGGAGATGGCTTCTATATGTTCCCATATTACTTTGAATGCTTGACATTTCCACAGCATGTCGTATGGATCATGAGACAGGCACCCGTTTTCCTGAGCACATTTAAAAAGAAGCGTGAGTGTCCCCAGGACTCACTTGGAGAAGTGCTGACCATAGAGGAAGGAGAGCACCAGAGAGGACAAGCGGAGGCTGGCAGTTCTCAAGAGATGGCAGAGCCATCAGGGTGGGGGCAAGAGGAGACTCTTAGCTTCATGCAAAGATGTGACCTCAAAGTATCTTCGGAAAGAGAAGCCATAGGAAGAGCTGAACGATGGGTCTTGGATCTAAGACGGTGAGAAGCTTATCGAGTGACCACCCCTCTGGAAATCCTGTCCTCAGCAAGGCTTAGGCTGGGAGCAAAGACCATATGAGGTGGCTAAGGTGAGGCTCTTACCCCTCCCCCTCCTTCTCCCACCCAGGCAAAGGCAGGAACCAGGTATATGAGGTCCAGGGTCCCAAAGAGCAAGGGCTTTCTCCCCAAGGCTGTAGGGGTGGCCACTCTGTGACCTCCACTGGCTATGAATAATAATGAGAGCAGGTGCACCCTAGCTACCACTCTCCAGATGCACATTTGACATTCCCTATGAATTGTAACAACACAGCCAAAGGCAGGTCCATTGGTGCCATCTACTGATGGGAATGCTCAGGCAGGAAGGAATAAAGGAGCTTAAAGTCTGCCCCAGATCAGGAAACAACAAAGTTAGAACCTGAACCTAGGTCTGTCAGACAAGTCCAGTGACCTCAGGGACCACTCAAAGCCAGGACAAGGAAGAGGCAGCTCAAGGCAGGATCCATGGACAGTCCATCACCGGGTGTTCCTGGTTTCAGGGAACGGGGTGGGGAGTGTCCAAAGCACACCAGCCTATGTGTGGCACCATGGGCATGCATTTGAACACTCGGGATTCATTCTCTTAGCTGCAGAAAGCTAGCAGGCTCTACACATAGTGTTCACTCCGACAAGCTCCCTCGGGGGCATTGCCACCTAACCCGAATTCCAGTTCACTAGAGTGGGTCTAACAGTCTGTACCTTATAGTAACCAAGGCTCAGAGAGGTTGTACAACCTTCCCAAGGACACACAGCTGGTGTGTGTGTGTGTGTGTGTGTGACTTACTGACTGGTTGACTGACTTCAAGGACTCTGGCTTAATTCCACAGCCACAATGTCTGTATCTGTTTATCTGGTAGCAACCTACAGCATAAGGGAAATGTCTGGGGGGCTTCCTGATCAGCCCACCTCCATATTAGCAGGTGACTGACTTGCTAAGGCCCTTGACTCTGGCCTTGGTGTGAGGAGGGAACTGGGTGGGGTGACTTCTAAGGAATCCTCAAAAAGCTTTGAAATAGGCCAGAGAAAGATAAGATTGAATAAAAGTGACAATAGAACCCATGGCTTCTAGAAGCCTAAAATGCAGAGGAAGTGGGGTACCCCACAGGCTTTCTGGAGGAGGAAGGGATACAGCCAGGTCCCAAGGGCCACAACATGCGATGGGCAGGAAGGTAAGGCCTGCCCTAGTTTTGAAAATGCAAAGTTCAGGGGCTGTTTGGTTAACCCTGGCTAATGGACCTGGCAAGTGCTCTGGGGTCTTTGTGACAGGAGAAGGCACAGAACAAAAACAAGGCTCTTGCTCTTCACCGTTCTTAATTAACACGCCCCATGGCCTTGCACGATCCCCCTCTTCCACTCAGCCTTCTGAACCTCCCAAAGCCCATTTCTGACCTGTGATTTCCTATTGCCGCACGTCTCTATAAGCAGTGTTTTAGCTTAAGTGGCAGTTGCATATTAATTACAAAGTTAATTATGTGCTGTGTAATCATGCTGTAATTCATTAGTTTACTCTACATTCTGAGAGCCTTGTGCTAATAGCAAGAGCTGACAGGGCTTCAGGAAGATCCAGAGAACCCAGAATGAGGTTGTAAAGGCCTGGAGACCCCCAGACACTTCCTTGGGGTCTCCTGCTGTGAGCCTGTACCCCGCTCAGTGGTTCCCGTGGCTGGAGCGTGGGCCCTTGCTGCCTGACTGATGGACACACTTCCTGGAGCGAGTGCTGTCTACGAGTCAGCTCCTGACAGAGGAAAACCCAGCTGGGGCATGTTTGCTTGCTGCGGAAGTTCAGGGACAGGAAAGGATTTGTTTAAAATTACTTATAGAGCAGGGAGTCGCTTGTAGGTGACAAATTAACTTCTCAGATCACCAAAACAAAGTGGTCCTGGGAGCTCAGGTCATGGCACAGGTTAAGGACGGAGCATCAAGTCTCAGCAGAACTTGGGGTGGGGAGACCCAGGTTGTAAGGGGTCTGGCTGCTGTTTGGACAAGGGCTCTTAGTATTTTCACCCTCTTCTACTGAACCCTAAAATGTCTCTAACAACCCTCTAGCTAGTCTGGTTCTCTTTCCTGGCTTTGTTTAGTCCCCCGCCCCCTCCCCCCCCCATCAGTGCACAAGGAGAACAATGGGTCAGGCAGCAAGATTCTCTTTAGAGCCAGGTGTGGTGGCAAATGCCTTTACTCCAGCACTCGGAGGCAGAGGCGGCAGAGGCAGAGGGGCAGAGGAGGGGCAGAGGGGCAGAGGAGGGGCAGAGGAGGGGCAGAGGGGCAGAGGGGCAGAGGAGGGGCAGAGGGGCAGAGGAGGGGCAGAGGAGGGGCAGAGGAGAGGCAGAGGAGGGGCAGAGGAGGGGCAGAGGAGGGGCAGAGGAGCAGAGGGGCAGAGGGGCAGAGGGGCAGAGGAGGGGCAGAGGAGCAGAGGGGCAGAGGGGCAGAGGGGCAGAGGGGCAGAGGGGCAGAGGAGGGGCAGAGGGGCAGAGGCAGAGGCAGAGGCAGAGAGGCAGAGGCAGAGGCAGGCAGGTGGATCTCTGTGAGTTTGAGGCCATCCTGGCCTACAAGGATGGCCAAGACTACTCAGAAAACCTGTCTAGAAAAACAACAATAACAAAAGATGACCTCACAGGCCCAGGTCCAACCGTGACCTGGGTAGCTAGAGTACAGGGTAGACAAGAATGAGGAGCCCCTGCTCGCAGCTTTACAGCTTTGGAACTGACTCTGGCTATTCTTTCTTATAACCTGCTCTTCCCGGACCCAGTGCCGCCAGTCCCTGGAGCATCATAGCGACCCTCCAACAGCTTTTAAAAGTCTATGTGAGAAAACACAGTCTCCCCCCTCTCCCTGTGGCTCTGCAAATCTTCGGGTCAGATTTCAAACTCCAGTTGTGGGAGGGGGGACAACCAAGGCTGTGACCTGCCCCGGACATAGCAATCTGGTGGCCAAGACCCTCTGTTTTCCAAATATAAAGCTGCTTGTTTATTTTTGCTGACAGCTGAAGGGGAGAAAGAGGTGGAAGGCCTTTCCCTTCTGGCTCCAGTCAACAAGAGCAGAGAAAGACTCAGAACCCCAGATGGCATGAGAGGAAGATAAATAAGAAAAAACAAAACGCGTCCTTGCACTACAATGGAATGTTTTAAAGAGAGGTGGGAAATGCAAGGTCGGGGCAGATCTCATTTTCTGGCATCTCGGGAGCTCAGGGAGGAGGCGGGCTGCTGCCGCCTGGATGCTTTCAGGGGCAATCGGTTTTGGAGGGAACTCATTTCGGGGGGAGTGTAGGGAGGGGATGCATCTTAACAGCCAAAGTGCCGGTGTTGATTTCCTTTCCAGGGAATACTGGTTTCCCTGGCAACAGAAAAGTCCAGCCTCCGAAGTTCTGACAGGGAGACCAGGCTTGGCCTGGGATGCTCCCAACAATTATGTGAGGCCAAGGCTCCACTGTCCTGCTTGCCCCAGCAGTGAGCTGGGATAGAGCGGTGTAAAAGTGCCAGGTCTGCAAAAAATTATAGCCGCAGCTCCCCATCTCTCCCCCACCCAGGCGCTGTGCATGCGGCTACTCATCCCTAGATTCATAGCTTTCCAGGCTTTATGGCTGAGCAGGTAAAAATGCCAGGAGCAGCTTGGCAGCATGCCCATGTTGACAGCACCTGTGGACCCCAGGAGGCAGTAAAGGTGCAGGAGTGGGAGCCGGCAGGGGCTGTTGGGGGCTGGGCTTCGGGCACGGTACGCTTGAGTTCTGATCTCTAGCCATGCTTGGCTATACAGTTGCTCCGAAATGTTTCAGATTTAAACCTCGTTTTCCCAGAGACAACTATCCCAAGGTCTGGCCTGAGAGGATGCCATCCGTGCATCAGGTGCTGGAGGCAGGAGAGGAGCCCTGATGGTATTTGCAGAGCACTTATCCCGAGGCCGCCACCGGGCACTGGGCTAAGTGCTTGACATGCATTATCTCATTTAACACGCTCTCCAGCTGCCCGGCAAGGCAGGCACAATTATCCCTCACTGGAGGGAGAGGAGGGATTATATGACCTGCCCAAGGCCACCCAGTAAGTGCATGGCACAGCCGTGACTCACACCTGCCCCTCTCCAAGGCCTATTCTCACGGGAAAGGAGAGGAGAAATGGGACAGGAGAGACAATGTGGCTAGTGGTTTCTTCCTCTGGTGGGAGGGAGACAGATGTTCCTCCCCTTTTCCCTTGTCTCCCCTCCCCTGAGCCTTCTCCTATTCTCTAAACATTCTGCACACTGTCCTTCCCCCAGGAAGACAGGCCACAGAACAGAGCCACCTGGAGGCTTCAAAGCAACGCCCCAGTCCCTGAGCCCACCTCCAGCAGACACTGCAATGGTGGCCACGACCAAAGGGCCTCTTATTGCATCTTTCACGGTCACAATCCAGCGACTGGAGTAGTTAACAGCTCATAGTGGAAGGGCTGGGGGCTCAGACAGGACCAACTGATGATGACAACCAAGCCTCCACAAGCTCCCACTGTGTTTTTCTGGGACGTTTAAAACATTTTGTGCATCGTATTTTATTGTATTCTTTCTTTCTTTCTTTCTTTCTTTCTTTCTTTCTTTCTTTCTTCCTTTCTTTCCTTTCTTTCCTTTCTTTCTTTCTTTCTTTCAGATGTATATATTTATTATTATATGTAAGTACACTGTAGCTGTCTTCAGACACCCCAGAAAAGGGCATCAGATCTCATTATGGATGGTTGTGGTTGCTGGGATTTGAACTCGGGACCTTCAGAAGAGCCTGTCAGTGCTCTTAACCGCTGAGCCATCTCTCCAGCCCCTATTGTATTCTTTCAACTATGCCATGAAACAATACCATAAGTAGCCTCACCTCAGAAACAAGGGAAACTGAGGCAGGATGCTTTAAAATATAGCCAAGAGCTCACAGCTAGTAAGTTGCAGAGCAAAGATGGAATGAAAGTTCACACATGAGTAATCTTGCCCATCTCTGTCTTGTGTCTTTGGTTCTTGTGTCTCCGTCTTGTATGTCAGGTTAGGTGGCAGCCAGGAGCTCCAGGTTTTTCCTCTACAGTGTTCTGCTCCCTTAAGAAGTCTTTTTTGTGCTCCAGAGAACATCAAATAGGGATGGGACTCGTGTGTGTTCCTGTGCATGCCTGTGAGCCTCCAGCGGATGCTGCGCGGAAGATGTGTGTGCCGCTGATTTATAACCATCAGAGAAAACAGAACTGCAAATCTCACCCACAAATCTTCCTTATCGGGGATGCTTGCAACAAGCAGACACATCATGAATTCCCAGGAACAGGCAGGTCTCCTCCTAGCCTTGGTTCCCACCAGCTGCCTGCTCCCCTGGGCCTGTGGGGGAGCCATGGGTTGGTTCCATGAGGTCCCTCTGGCTGCCCGCAGAAGGCCAGCTCACCACTCAGGAAGTGGTGGTCCATCAGAAATGCTGGCTCCCCAGTGGTGGAGTCTGGGAGAGCTCCAAGAGCCCCTCCTGGCTGCTAGAAGCATGCTGGCTGCCCTGCTCCAATCCTGACTGCTCAGCTGTTGAACTGGGCCTGAAGTACCAACAGCCAGAAGAGCAAAGATCCCCAGAGCAAACATAACAGTCTGCCAGCATCAAGGGGCCAGGTGTGGCCATCAGCTCTTCTAACATGACCCCAGGTGGAGGCTCTAAGAATCTCTTTCATAACTTGGGTTCCAGATCTGAGCACAGAGGTCTGTCTGACTCGAGAGATCCAGTGCTTAGAACCATTCCGGCATGTTTCTTGAGTCACAGGTTCCTCACGTCCTCAAGCCTCTTAGGTGTCCTTAGACCCTATCACTGGCATGTATATTTTACCTGTGTCCTTAAGAGGGGCTGGGTCACCCCACAGGTGTGTACCTCCACCCCAGTGTGTACGCGATGAACCACTGGGAGACTTCTCTGCTCACACAGCCTACATTATCTTCTCTAAGTTCACACTAGGTCCCACATAATGGAGGGACAAGCACAATTCAGGTGAGGTAAACTAGTCAGGCACAGGCTTCCCCACCATCTTGGATTGCTGAGTTGTCCCCATGAGACTGACCATTAGGGTGTCAGTGGGTAGCAGGAATGGCCCAATCTTGGCTCTGCCTTAGCCTGCTGTGTAGTAGGCCTCTCTGATTAGTCTGATGCCCTTTCTATGTTTGTGTGTGTGTGTGGTGTGTGGTGTGTGTGTGTGTATGTGTGTGTGTGTGTGGATGTGTGTGTGTGTGTGTGTGTGTGTGTGTGTGACTGCACTGGCTGGCCTGAAACTTTGCCAAGTAGGCTAGGCTACCTGGTGAGTGAGGGCCAGGGATCTGCCTGTCTCTGCTCATCCCAGCACACCTGGGATTACAAATAAGTACCGCTGTGTCTGGCTCCTTAGGTGGGTTCCTGGGATCTGAACTCAGGTCCTCGGGCCTGCAAGGGCTCCACAGACTGAGTCACTTTCCAGCCAGTGCTCTGTCTTTTTTGAATCTGGAAAATCTGAACCCAGGTTTGTCCTCAGACTCATTGAGAGGATTAAATCGTGAGAGTAAAGAGAGGCTCTGACCTTGACGAGAGGCAGGAATACACACACACACACACACACACACACACACACACACACACACACACATATACACTCAGAGACACATAGAGAAAGAGAGACAGACAGAGACAGACACACACACACACACACACACACAAACACATATACACTCAGAGACACAGACAGACAGACAGACAGACAGACACACACACACAGAGACACATAGAGAAAGAGAGACAGACACACACACACACAAACACATATACACACAGAGACACAGACAGACAGACAGACACACAGACACATAAAGAGAGACAGACAGACAGACACACACACAGAAACACATAGAGAAAGAGAGACACAGACAGACACAGACAGACACACACACACACACACACACACACACACACACACACACACACACACACAGATCCCAGTCAAGTGGCAGGAATCCCCAGCCAGGCCCAAACAGCCCCACTCCCTCCCCTCTTCCTGTGAGGTGTCTCTCTCTGGCACTACACCAGGTTTCTGGCTCCTCCTCTCCAAGACGCCCTAAACCCCAAACCTATAATCCCCAGCTGGGAAAATGACAGGCTTGCCCGGCAGCTGCCCTCCAAAGACCTGTGGGTGTGGAGCCAGGCTGTAGCCCTGGTGGTGACTAGGAGGAGGGCCCAGGATACACAGCCCCATGGAATCATGGGAGGTCAGGAGCTGGGGAAGATGCCATGGGGGAATGAGGGCCTGTGGGTGTGGAGAGGACAGGTGATGGACGATGGTCAGAGAGGGTCAGCAAACTCTTCCCACCCTTGATCTGACGTTAGGGGGAGTAGCTCAGGCCTCAGACTTGGGGCAAGGTGGCCGACCCCTGGGGCAAAGCTAAGTGCACTGAATTCTAGCCTGTCCCCGGGGTCCCTTAGATGGGCTCCAGAGCCTGTATTTGGGAACAGCCTCTGGGATAGATCTACAGCTTGCTTGGGAACCATGAGTGGCCTCTGGGCAGCCTTTCCCTTCTGCATATTCCACAAGAGTGGGGCAACTCCAGGCCATCCACCCCCTCACGGCTCATCTCCTCAGAAGTAACATGACCATTTGTGGATGGAACCACAGAACTGTCCCATCCCCACCACCCCAATCCCTGACTAGGGCTCAGAGTAAAAAATTCAGGCCTAGATCACTCACAATGGTTCTTCCCCACCAGGAAAGGCCACCCAAAAGCCCACAACTTGCTGCTGTTGGTTCTATCTCCTGCCACCAGGACTGGTAAGAAAGCTGTCACAGGCCCTAGAGGAGGCTGGCACTGGACCCAAGACCATGGGATCTTCTGTCCAATCACAATGGCTACCAAGTGCCTAGCTTGGAGAAATGATGTTCCCTATCAGGCTGTATTGTCCTGACCTCCCATGCCTCCTCCCCCCAAACACATGGACATGTGCAGTGGTCCTAGATGAGTCGCAAGCCTCAGTTTCTCACTAAAGTTGACATGGTAGAAGGGCAGGTAAATCAAGGCCATAGGTAGGGAAGAGCCCATTATGGGCGTCAGGATGCTTGGCTCAGGCAGGGTAAGAGTCAGGAAATGGATTAGTTCAGGGCTGCACCTGAGAAGCCTCCACAATGCCACCATCACCTGCCTTAACCTGGAGAGCCAGCATCCCAGGACAGAAACTTGGAGCTGTGTGAGCATTTTCATAACCTATCCCCGGAACTCAAGTGTACCCTGGTACTTCTTTCAGTCATGTATCCAGGAGGCTAGTGGAGCTCCTGGGCTGGTCTCTGTTGGAAAGTGGGCCCAGTGAATGGCTCTGGGTGTGAGCCTGCCACCACCCTGGCACCCTTCCATGAAAGGGATAAATAGGAAAGAAAGAGGGGCAAGTTAGGGAAGGATGCTGCTGCTTTCATGATCCTTGCTGCCTCTCCTCATGCAAGATTGCTGATTGGAAGCCAGGGGCCTCAGAAGAAGGCGGGTGGTAGAAATGACAATTGTTCCCGTGGCCTACCCACCCGATGTGCCTGCTCACCCGCTGCCCGGTCCCCACTTGCTTCGGTCTCACCAACCCCTTCCCTGCCCCCTTGCTGGCCTGAGATGGCTGTTGCCATAGCAACCCTGCTCATTCAATCCGAGGATAATGAAGCCAATGTGTTTTTCATTCCCATGAGCTAGACTGCAGGAGCAGCGTGGTGGTGGTGGTGATGTGTGTGTGTGTGTGTGTGTGTGTGTGTGTGTGTGTGTGTGTGTGTGTGTGTGTGTATGTGTGTGTGTGTGTGTTGGGGGTTTCCCTCTTGCCCCTCCTTCCTGTCTGGGGAAGAGACAGCAGGTGGAGCCTGACTAGCAGAGGGTCAGACACGGGCTTGTGAGAAAGAGATAAACCTTGAAGCCACCAAGTTCTTAGTCTACCATGGCAAGCACAGGCTGGGCAGTGCCAGCTGGAATGGCAAGTCCTTCTTGCCAACAGTCAGATCAGAAGTGGCTCAATGCCACAAAGAGTGAGTAGGATACAGGACCTGGGCAGAACAGGGCTCTACTTCTAGCTTGTGTCTCTGGTCTCTCTTTGGTACAATCAAGTTCCCCTAGTTCTTTTTGAGTTCTACCTCATTGCCTAACCATCTATAGGACCCAGGGGTCCGGAATCCCTTGCTTCTACAAACACACAGCCAAGGCTGGCAAGCCATACAGACCTGTTATCCATGCACTCAGACACTGAGACAATAGGACAGCTAAGAGCTGCAGGCTATCCTGGGTTACATACTGCCTCCAAGTCCAGATTGATTTGCATAACAAGACTGTCTTTAAGAAAAATAACTGGGCTGGAGAGATGGCTCAGAGGTTAAGAGTACTGACTGCTCTTCCAGAGGTCCTGAGTTCAAATCCCAGCAACCACATGGGAGCTCACAACCATCTGTAATGGGATCTGATGCTTTCTTCTGGCGTGTCTGAAGGCAGCGACGGTGTACTTGTAAGTGTACTTGTAACTACTTATACTTGTGTACGACGGTGTACTTGTAAGTAAGGTATACTTACATACATGAAATAAATAAATCTTTAAAAAAAAAGAAAGAAAAGAAAATAACTAACAGCAAATAAGTAAAGCCTGCCGACCTGTCAAAATAATTCTGACCTGTTGCTACCAATGACTATCTCTTTAGGTTGCTGTTGGGGGCAGGGGTGGTGGTAGCTGCACGCAGTAGGCTCTTTATAAATGTGTATCTCCCTTCTCTTCTTCCTCCATGTATCTCTGATCTCCAGCTCAGTGACAGCATCGTTTAGGAAGTGTTCCATAATGAGGCAGAAGTCGGCTGCTCTGACCATCTTGCCTTCTGCTAGCTCTGGGCATGCCTTTCCTTCCGGAAGGGAAACTGAGGCCTGAGCAGGGGTGGCCTGGCCAGCAGGCAGGGCTGTCTAAATGGAGTGGAGACACACTGGGGCCTCATGGCTCACAGTGGCCACCCTACCAGTCTCCCCAGTCTTCTCCCAGGCAGGAAGCCAAAAGGACTCCTGCAGAGCCTGGCCTGCCTCTCCCATAAGTCAATCACCTGGGAGGCCAGTGGCCCTCTGCCTCGCCAGGCTGACAGATGACGGGGAGGGAGAGGAAGCTTGCCAGGCAGCCAGTGGGGGTGGGAAGGCCAAGGTGGAAAAAATCAGAGCAGGGTTTGAAAGATGAAGAAATAAACCTGCCAGGAGGGAGACAGCCTCAATCTGTCCTCCATAAAG
Source organism: Mus musculus (assembly GCF_000001635.26). Taxonomy (NCBI): domain Eukaryota; kingdom Metazoa; phylum Chordata; class Mammalia; order Rodentia; family Muridae; genus Mus; species Mus musculus. Next base: position 25,548,779 of record NC_000080.6, on the reverse strand, counting down.
CTGTCTCAGGGCCACCAAGGACGTCGGCGGATGGAGGGGACCGGAGATAGCTCCTCCTGGAACCTCTGCTGCCCCCACAGCCCAGCTGGCCTCCAGATCTGACTTGGTGAGGGTTCCAAAGAGGGACCTGGCTGGGTTTCTGGGGCATAGCGGGTGACAGGAGGGGAAGGTGGGGGCCTGAGGCCTTTTTTATTTTTTTTTGGCTTTCCTAACCATTTGCACACAGATACAGAAGGCACTCGATACTGACATCTGGACCAAGTGAATGGAGGAAGGCATTGTCATGTTTGCAGTTAACAGAAAGAGCTTGGGCACAGCTGAGTTGGCTTCAGGGTGAACCACAGGCAACCTATGTCAAACTACAAAACTGAGCCTCTTGGTACCTAGCTCCCAGGCCCATGTAAATCCACCTTCTCTAGAAGCTTCCTTGTAGGGTGGGCACCTCCTCATGGCATCCTTGGTAGCACCCATCCTAGCAAGTGTGGGCAGGAGAAAACTAACTGTCACGTACTCTCATTCTCTCCTTGGGGCCATGAAGAACCCTGGTTTTTAAAAACAGTGACCCTCAAAATCTGCTCATGACGTACGATCAACAGATGAAAGGATCTTAGGAAGTGACAAGGCGGGGTAGGGGGTGGGGGGGAGGCGGGGAGCCCAGTGCAAGGCAAGAAGGAACCCTTGGGCAGAGTCAGGGCAGTTCTGTTTTTCTCCTTCCACTTCTGTGACTGTCAGGCTGGCCACAAGTAACACGCGTTACTAAGGAAAACAGGACATTATTAAAATCGGCAACGAAGATGTGGCTCCCACTAAATGCTGCTGCCTTCCTGAGTTTATGGCACAAACTCAAAGAAACCCAGGTTGCATCAGACAGTGAACACCACTCAGAATCTTTCTCTGAGACCCGCAGTCCCAGAAGAAGACTGTGTCAGCCTTGTCTTTACTGTGTGACACTGGTCATGCTCTGTCCTTCTCTGTGTGCCGATGTGCTTCCTGAACTTGCCTTCTCACTTCACAGGCTGTGCATGAAGACAAAGGGGTCTTGACAGATTATATCTAAAGTGCAAGTAAGGCTCAGAGAGCTTCTTCTATGAGTGGGCCACTGTCGGGCTGGAGGGCAGCTGAGGTACTTCTCAGGCAGGGTGGAGGAGTCTGGCCCTGACTCAGGAGGCTGGGGACCAGCTGAAGAGCCACTGTTTACAGTGGAAACAGCCTTGGAGCAGGCTCACTTTTCCACTGTTTTTGTGGCACTGCTTTGGGGGGTGGGGTGGGGTGGGGGTGGTGCAGGGCTTCCTGAGAGCGGGCCAGCTTACCAAGGCCGCATGGAGCCCAGCCCCGTGTCGGCCTCCAGCAGGAAACACATGTTTTCATTTCACAGGTCCTGCTAGGCAGTGTGTGCAGGCTGGGCTGCACGGAGACTCAGGATGTCACTCCTCCAGCAGCTTCAGCCACAGGTACCCATCATATTTCACGCTGCGAGCAGCTGAGCACCCAGGAGCACTCTGCAGACCACAACCCAGGCTGGCAAATTTCCAACCCAGTGGAACTGTTCTAGGCCCAGGGTGGCAGCAATGCCAGTGGACCACTGCACACTTATAACGGGCCAGCCAGGGCGGCAGCCTCAACGTCTAGGGGTAAAAGAAGGATTTCACTGTCTCTTGCTCTGATCCTGGTGAGCTGTTCCGGGTTTCATGCATCGTCTTTGGCTTGAGGTCAGAGACATGCAGGAAGAGATCTCCCTCGGGAGAACAGGTGCAGACTGGAGCTGTGGCGGATAGAGGCCAGAGCTATGCATTTACTCTAAGGGCTCTGGGCCTTTCTAGACAAACACTTCTCAACTCCAGGCCTTGGTTTCCCCCCAAGGCAGGAGACACTCAATGGCTGCATCCTCAGAGTCCCTGGCCCTTAACATCTCCATTTGGCTTGTTCAATGAGCTCTTTACCACCCTAGCATCCCATCTCTGATGAACAGTTTGAACATGCTAGTCCCCACCCGTACTAGACTTCCATTTTAAAGGCTGGGCTTGCAAGAGGGCAACTATTCTGTAGAAGGGGTTCCCAACATGAATATCCCCTCCATGGAAACTGAGAAGAAATAGCCTTGTGTTCTTCTACTAACTCAACGTTCACTGGCTCCCCACTGCCCATCAAACAAAGGTGTGCCCACAGGGCTTTGTCCTGTGACAGGCCTCCTAGGAGTCTCTCTGGAGCTCTACCTGAGTGCTCAGCTATGGGACTAGCTTTGGCTTTCTTCCTGATGTCTCATGTTCTATCCAGTTCAGCATGGCTTCTCCCTGTGCCTCTCATAGGAGCTGTGGGTCTCAGGCAGCCCTACAGAAGACTCTCTTTGGTTCTGCAGCTACAGTAAACTGGGTACATTGACTACCTTAGAGGATGCTAAGAAGGCTCCTACCTGGGTGTCCTGTGCCACAGCTGACAGCATGGGATATGCTGGCCATTTTGGTATTCCTGGATAAGGCTAGCTCCCACTGGATGGCAAGGATCCATCCTCCCTCTTTATTACTCTACACACTTTCTTCCTGGACTTACCCCGACTAGTCAGAAAATAAGATGAGCCGAGCCCAGGTGCTTTGCAGATAGCATTGCTGTGGCTCTCCAAGCAGCTCCCTGTCTTATGGGAACTAACAGGGAGCCAGCCCTATCCCTGTAAAGATGCAGGTGGCTCCCTATGCCCATGGTTGAGGCTGGGGCTCAGGCCTGAAAGTCAGGTGGGGCCAGTTCACATTCTGGCTCTGCCTTCCACTGGGTGTGTGGCCATGGGTGGAGTGCTTAGCGTAGCCATCAGTGCCTTAGTTTACAAACAATTTGTGGTTGGTGTTAAGTCCCGCCCCCCTCCCCAAGCAGAGTCTTACTATTTAGTCGGAGTTAGCTTCAAACTTGAGGTAATCCTCCTTTGGCGCAGTCGGAGTTAGCTTCAAACTTGAGGTAATCCTCCTTTGGCGCCGGCAATGCTCTGAACTGTAGGCGAGTACCCCCACGCCAGGGTTAAAACAAACATCTAGGAAGTTTAAGTTAGATGGCGTACACAAAGAAATGAGAGCAAGTACTAACCAATACAGCTACCATTAAGGCTCTCCTGACACACAGCGCATAGTCTCAAGCAGTCATGTGCACCCCACACGGTGACACCTTGACTGACTGCTAAATTTGGGTTCAGTGGCCTTGGGCAAGTCACTTGCGCTCACCATTTAGCCATCAAAGTAGATTCTTAAAATTCTTCCTCAGTCCCCTCCTATGCCTCTGGTTACCTCAGTGCCAGAGCTAGCAGGGTGTCCTCCGTTCCTGCAGCCCTCTAACCTATTTTCACAGGGGCCACGCCCTATGCCTTCACAGCTTGGAGGCCTCTGAGGAAGGATGCCCGGGCACTGGTCAGTGCATTCTGGGGCAGAGCCGGGAGATCTGGGAAACTCACATAGTTCAGTGTCAGACGATGCCTCTCCCTGGAGCTCTGTGTTCATTTAAACACCCGAATTATCACACGGCCCACAGCTCAAGGCTGGAGATCGCTTGCTTCCTTTCTGTTATAAAGGGCTTGCTTCCAGGAAGAGACATTCTCTAACTACAGGTAGGCAGCGCTGTACCTAGTTGGGGTTAAGTCCAGGAAGAAAGTATGTAAAGAGTAATAAAGGGGCCTGATTGAGGGATTGATTGATTGATGTATTGATGGGCAGGGTCTCATGTAGCCAAGGCTAGCCTCTAACCCGTATACCAAATAATGGATAATGATACAAGTTTTTAAGAGCCTGTGTCTTATTCAGATTTGTGTCCACAAAGCTGCTTGAGGGTCCTGCACTACATTTCAGCATGGGATGAGTTTACCTCAGAGTTACACAGCGTAGCTCAGTTTCCTCACCTGTAAACCAGGGGTAACTCCAATCCTCACCTGCCAGGGGGCTGTCGGAAAAGGCTGATGTCATTGCTGTTCCATCACTAATGACTACCCTCGCAGGGACTGATGACTCCGCTGTCCTTTGCCCTTCAGAGACAGAGAGCTATAAAAGTTGTTTTTCTCCTGTCCTGTAGGGTGAGTAAGTATCTCTGGGGTACCAAATACTGTGTACAAATCACCCCAGAGGGGCTGCCCCACACTGACCCCCCACTCTGAAGCCAAGCTCTCGGTACCTCTTCTCCCTTGAACCTGTAAGCCCAGGTGAGAGAGATGCATGGCTCAGGAGGAATATGTCAGGTCTGGAGGAATGTGGTGCTAGAGCCTGGGAGGGTGGCCTTACCCAGCAGGCACTGCTTACCCAGCATGCACTGTTTACCCTGGGCTCCAGTGAACTCTGCTGAGATGCCCTGGCTTCCACCCTGTCGCTTAGGCCTGGCTTCATTTCTCATCGCTCTACTTCTGTGTTCTGCCCTGGCTTTTCAGCACCTCCACAGACACCCCAGTGTTTGTTCTGTACCCCCGATTCCACCAGCGTTTATGCAGTGACTACTGTATGCTGCTCTTTCCTATCACACATAATAAGCCAAGTACAACCCATATAAACGATAGGTTCTCTCACACACTTAGGATGGTGAGTGCAGCGGGGAGAGACTGGTTGTGCGGAGCTCGGGTGGTAGTCCCACATGAACTATTGAGCTGGGTCTCCACCCAGTATGAGGCATAGTCACTCATGAGGCCCCACACCCAAGGTTGGCTCTGTAAGTGAGATGCCAGTAGTCAGAGGAGCTCTGTCCTCTCTTCTGAGTTACAGCATCACCCAGGCCTTGACATCATCCTAGGTGGAATGAGGCATCAAGGCCTTAGCACTAAAAATTCCTTCTCTGCCACTTGCAAGGGTCTAGCCACCTAATTAGAACAGGTCCAGCCTTCCCACATTGACCTATGAACTCTGCTGAGCATAACCACGGGTTAGGAAATTGAGGACAGTTTGGTTACTTGCATGAAGATTGTTGGCGAGCCTTCATGAGAGCTGGCCTGGCTTGGCCCAGAGACTGGGGCTCAGGACCGGTTGCTGATGTACAGGTAGCAGGCCCTGCCTTGGGGATGGCAGAAAGCCACTGAACCTGATGTTCAGTCCCAGAGGGAATGGGACTGAAAGCTAGTCTTGTGGGGACACCTGATTGTCATAAGGCTTTCTAGGCATAAGAGTCCTTACATCACAAAAGCCTTTGGTTTATCAGTGCAAAATTGAAGCCACAGGCAATAACAGGTCTTGCCCACAATTTCCCAGTAGAACCATGTGATCTCTAGGCCATTTCCCCTCTGTAGGCACTGGTACACACCAGACTGGAATGACCATAGGTTTTATATGAGGCTACCTGTTAAAACTCAGAGGCCTGGAGCTGTTGAGATGGCTTAAGGGGGAAGTGCTGGCTCTTGTGTAAGTACAAGCATGAGGACGTGAGTTCAGATCCCCTGCACCCATCTAAGAAGGCAGGCACAGTGGTGCACCTTTGCAATTCCAGCACTGAGCTAGCAAAGAGACAGATCATCAAACTCCCTAGCCAACCAGCCTAAGGAAGTTGGCAAGCTCTGGGCTCAGTGAGAGGTCTTGCCTCAGAAGAAGGGCGGAGCGTGACTGAGGAAGACACTTAAAGTCAACCCTCTATTTCCACCTGTACATGCAGACACATACAAGAACTGCATGCACACGCACACACATGCACACAGACACACAGACACACACACACACAGACACACAGACACACACACACATACAGACACACACATGCACTTTGGAGACTTGGGCTCATGCAACAGCAGTCCATAGAATGTAGCTCTAAGAGACAGCCCAAGAATTTGGATTTAACTCAAGTCTGAAATAAATAATCCTTGAATGCTGGCAGGCTTGGCAAGTGCTGCTAACATACCCATGTATGAGTCTAAAACTTCCTGCTCACAGGAGGACTTTGAGGAGGGGGTAGTATGTAGAGGGTTTCACAATGAGGAAACCTCATTGAATGCTCCTGTCTGGTGGAGCGGCATCCCTGTTGGGACAGGAGTCTGTGGAACTCAGTTCATAAAGGGGATGGGTGTTGCCCAGCTCTTGCTATGGGTAGGGGAGGAAGGGGCAGGGAGCTAAAGACAGATCCCTCTGTTCACAATGACCCGGCTCCTAAGTGGCAAAGCAAGGACTTGAACCCAGCACATTTGTCCCTAAAACACATGCTTCAACCAGATGTCACACTATATCAATCACTCCAAACCATGGGGGTAAAATTGGCATTGGGCATTGAGCATTCCAGTGACCAAATCGCCATAGGAAGAGCCGATGGAGGTGGCTGTGATACGGGTGACCCCTATTAGCCGTCATTAAGGCCACTAAGAAAAGCCACATACATAAAGGAGGTTTGGATCATCTACAAAAAGGAAATACGTTGTCTTCATGTTTTGGCTCGTGAGGGATCACTCCCAGGGTCACTCTTTGCCACCCAAAAGCTTTTGGACTTGGGTGTGTGGTGACTAGGAGACAACAGAGTACAGAATGTTGGCTCTCATTGGAGAGAAAGGCAGGGTAAAGGGGCTTCAAAGGGACGTGTGGAGGGGAGAGGACCTCTCAATTGTCATTTTGAGCTAGACGGCCCTACAGAGTAGAGTGGCCAGATAGAAGGGTACTTACTACAAGAGAATACCACAGAGATTACCAAGCTGACATAGACCCCCGGACTCTGAAAAACCTCCAAAGAGGGTCCCTGACATCTGAGGGGAAAGTTATGCTCTTGCAAACAAACTGCAGAGGAGGAGACATGCTGGACAGGAGATACGGATGAGAGGGGTGACCTTCTGAATGACCCAAGGGGCATGTTCTCTATTAAGTGGCACAATCTCAGGGGCAGAGTCACCAGCAGCCAGAGTGGACAGATGCCACTGGGACCACACAGAGGCCATTGCCCTTTGATTTTCTTTGTACTGAGATGGACCCAGAGCTGAGAAATCCACTGAGGGACCCAACCCTAGAAAGCAGGAGCTCAACAGGCAGATGCATGCCTTGGAGTACCAATACTATTACCTACCAAGTCTACACACAGCCTCAGAGCTCATCTCAGCCCTCCAGACACTGAAAGAGCTACACAGATGAAGCCCTGTTGCCATCCCTGGGAAGCTGAGGACACATGGACTTCCTAAGACACAGGAGTGCCTAAATCCTGCACTAAATCACTAGTACTCAAAGGGGAAGACAGCAGACAGCTGGCTTAAAGGAACAGGAGCAAGCAAAAACCAAGGGATTGGGGTTCTAGGACTTTAGAAACAGGGTCTGCGGAATGTTAGTGGGCAGAGAGGGAGTTTCCAACTCAGTATACACTCAACACAGCGAGAGGCGGCAAGCCCAAGGCAGAAGAAGCCTTGGAGGGGAGAGAGCCAGCACCTGAACCTCCCATGGCTCACCACAATGTCAGCCAAGTGCAGCGGGAGGGGCTTGATGGCAACAGAGGACAATGTGCTCTGCTGCCAGATGCAAGCCCGGGGGTGGGGGTGGAGGGTTAATACCTGCATTTGGAGAGCCCCCCACCAGGCCAGCAGGGGCAGGCCCTGACCCTCTCTTTAGGCTCATGAAGTCTTCCTTGATACCAGCACCTTCTATCCTCCCCAGAGCCTGTGTTGGAGGGCACACACCCTCAGGACACCTCTGCAGTTTAGAATGCTTGCTGGGAAGTGAGAGGTATGGAGGTCAGACACACTCTTTTCCTGGAAGGTCAGGGTTCAACTCTCTCAGCCCCCTGTTTAGAGGCTAAGAGGGATGAGGGCAAGGGCAAAGTCATGTACTCACGCTTGTAATCGTTGTTTGGGGCTCTGGATCCCGGGGTTACCTGAGCTCACTGTGGGAGATGGGAGAGAATCCACATAGGGTCTCCTTCTAGATATAGTGAATTTCTACTCTAAGCATTTCTGCCATAATTCTGGTGACTTCATCCATTTTCAGGCCCAGGCTCTGCCAGCTCCTCCCTCCCCCAACAAGGCCTTAGTTCTTACCCCTAACTGCAAAATGAGGACACCAGACCCTCCAAGCCTCCACTGGCTGCCGTCTCCTCAAGAGCCACACCGGTGGCAGAACACGGAGATCTGTGTGCACCAAGCAAGCACACGGAAGATTTCGAAGATTCAATATGAAACACAAATGTAAATGTAAATGCTCTGTGGACCTGACAGATTATCATTTCGATACACAATCAGTGTGAAACGGGGGTGGTTCCCAGAGGGTGTGGTGAGAGCACAGGAGAGGAAGGGCCTAGACTTCAGAGGAGGGAACAAGCACTCAGGGCACTCAGGACACAGACGTCTGGCCTCGCTTCATACAGGAAGCATGGATTGAAGCAGGCCTCAAAGAGGCCAGGAGGCAGAATCAGGAAAGGGCACTGCTGGATAAAGACCACAGGGCAAGGTGCAGTGTGGAAAGGCACAGGGAGGGCCAGGGGAGCTCCAGCCCAGGGCACTGGCAGAGGCTGGCCTGTGATGTGGCTAGGAAAGGAGGTGGTGGCCAGAGGGCAGCAGCTACCATGCCAGGCTAACTATGCCAGGTACACAGTCGGCACTTCCAGGAAGATACCAGCCAGAGACTCTCCCGGGGGTGACCAGGTCACTGATATTCCTAGGTCTGTAGTTCTCTGGTAGCTCACCTCCAGCTTCCCCTCAGGAGAGGACAATTTACTTATTCATGAGCACACATTCACTCCCATCAGGCAGCCAGTTCCTGCACACCTCACTTCTAATTATAGCAAAGATTTCAATAACACTGCAGGAAAACGCCAGGTTTCCAAAGACCCTGATGGTGGGGGCGGGTCCCTCGTCTTCATCTATGGGCTAGGAGGTCCTCCTCCATTCCAAGTGGCCAGCATAGCAGGACCAAGTGAGAGAGAAGATAGTGTAGTCCTACTTCCAGTCACCTAAGCAACGCTGCCTCCTAGCATCTGTGAATGGCAATGTCAGCCTGTGGACCAATGCTGTACCCTGCGCTATGGCCAGCAGCACCGCCTTCCTGGGTCTGCATACCAGCTTCCTCGGGTACCTGCTTCAAGGGAGAAACAGAGCCCAGTAAGCCAGGCCAAGGGTGTCCTGTTCAGGAACCCAGGAGGTATCGGCTCTGCTGAGACTGGATTAGAAGACAGAGCAGAGGAACTGTTGGGCACGTGCCAAGGAAAGAGCGGCTCTGATGATGAAGGAGGATAGGGGTAAGGGGAGACTGGGCTTGGCTGGCCAGTCTGGACAGAGTAGGGAGAGTGGCCATACTAAGAAGGAGAGAGTCATGAGTGGTATCTGGGCAAAGGAGAACCAAGGAGAAGGATGGAGATAATGCAGTCCTTGGGAAAGGTGGGGCAGAGATGGAAAATCTGACCAGCAGATGGTGCCTATGTGTGAGACCCTGCCCCTAAGAGGCAGAGGTACCATCAAGACCCAGACTGGCCACACCAGCTCAGCCTCAGGACCCTCTCCCACTCTGTTTGGTTCTGTACCAAGGCCACAGGGCCAGTCCAGGCATCAGCTACTGTGGCATTGCATCCTGCCAGGCTCATCTTCCTGTGGCCCTCCCCAGAGGTCCACTGTGGAGAGCATCATGCCCCTGCTTAGACTCAGGGACATTCCAGGACCCCAGGCCATGGCCCAAACCCAAGTGCAACTCCAGCTTACGTGCACTCTTTTTGTTTGTTTGTTTGTTTTTTCGAGACAGGATTTCTCTGTGTAGCCTTGGCTGTCCTGGAACTCACTCTGTAGACCAGGCTGGCCTCGAACTCAGAAATGCTGGAATTAAAGGCGTGTGCCACCATGACCAGCAATTACGTGCACTCTTGATAGCTCTGACTCCTAGAAGGCTGAAGCTGAAGATGCCCAGGGGCTCTGGCCCTCCTGCCCAAAGTGCACTGAGTCAAACTGTCCTGCCACTTAGAAAGTGACTGAAGCAACACATCACCTGGCTGTCACTCCATAGTGCAAAAGAACTATAGCCTGCACCACATCCTTCACTGCTGTCAGCTCACTAGCAACCAAGATGGTCTAGTCACTCAGTAAAATATCTCCAGGGCAGCCCCTGTGTGCCAGGCATTGGGACACAGCCACGAAACACTTGTCTCATCTGCATCTACCCTTAACCTACTTTACAGTGGCAAGTCTGAGTTCAGAGGGAGGCAGTGACTTCCCAGAGTCACCTGGATGATGGCCAAGAATGAGACTTCTCCCTGTTGCAGGTGCTGACCACAGCTCCTGCCCCCACCCCCACCCACTGTTTCTAGGACACAAAGGTATCGATTACCAGCCCTACCTTGGAAAGGGTTTCTTTTCTTTTTCCACCAAGGCTTTCTGCCCACCTCCATTTTTTTTTTTTTTTTAAAGAATAAACTTGAAGCCATTCCCATGATTAATTACCAGCTGCCTAATGCTCTGCCACTGGCAATTTCTGGAAAGGGAATGAATTACCTTGAAAAACATCCGAAAAGAGAACCCACCGTGAAGGAGAATCAAAAAGGTTACCTGGCAGTCCATGTGGACTCTTCTAGCTGGACTGGACTGCTGGTAGGCCCCTCTGAAGAGGGGAGCAGGGTGGCTGGCCCTATTATAGAGGGGCATGTGCAGCCTGGTGGGGAGTGGGGCAAAGCCTCTGGCTCCAGAGAGCAGTATGGGGAAGCTGAAGAAGCAGAGGTGGAGGTTGCTTTCTCTGTATCTATATAAACCCTCTCTGGTCTCTGTCCTCTGACATCACATGTTGCTTAATTCCTATAGATGTCAGTTCAAATCCCCACTCCACCACTTACAGCTCAATGGGGTTTTTAAACTGCAGAGCCCCTGGAAAATAAGGCATTATACAAACCTCCTCCAGGGACTTGGGGGATGGGGATGGGGAATGGGGGGTGGTGTATTGTAAGTGCACAGCCAAGGTAACAGAAGAGCAAAAGTTTAGCCCCACTAGAGGCTTCCAAGCATTCTGGCCAGCCTGTCTGCCATGATGGCGATGTTTATGCTCATTTTGGGATAAGGACACTCACTCTTGCTGTAGGGGTTTGGCCGACGACCTACAGTCATATAGCTGGGTAGCAGAGATCTGGGGTTCCTGCAGCAGAAAGGGTGCCAAAGTCCAGGTCTCCATTTGTCCTGGTACCTACCAGCCCCACTCTGGGACCCCTGGAACACCGTACTTCACAGAAAAGCTCCAGCCAGCTGGGCAGGGATCTCTACTCTCCCAGAGTAGCCCAGGGACATGATGCCATGAGACAAAGGGCTCTGGGCCAGCAAGCATCTGTGTAAGACTTCTGCACCCTCTGGGTTGAGAGCCAGAGAACCAAAGAGTAAATAGAGATTACACAGGTATCTTTGGTGTATGCCAAGTGTGATCAACTCTGAAATGCCATCCTGGGATGAGACACACTGGTGTCCTGGCTGGAGGCTCTATTCTGAGGCTTAGTCCCCATCACTCTGACAAGCTCCCCAAGGGATGGGCCTATAATATCCCCATCATGCCAGGTGGCTTGTTTGTACCCATCCTGGTACTGGCAGGTCCTCAAAGGAAGAGCATGGTGGGGCATGTGGGGATGGGGGGGGGGTCCCTGTGCACATCCCTCGTCATGCCACTCCCATTTGACAGACATGTAAACTGAGGTAGAGAGCTCAAGGTTCCTGTGGACAAGTGCCAGAGTCACACTCTGAAGCTAGCAGTGGTCACCGTGGCACTGAGCATGCCTCTTGGCCATTCAGGTCACTTTTGGGGATACCCATGTTCCTCCGGTGTTCAGGGTCACCATTGTGTGCATAGTGTCCCTGTGCAGAGGCTGGAATGCCAGGCCTACATCCGGCACTCTCCACTCTGCCTCATCAGCTATTTGAGAAACATCAAGTCAGAGGCTATGGAGCCTGAGCCGAAGGGAGCACTTGCCAGGACACAATGGCATCCAGGTGGTGGCACTGGGCCCCACTGCGAGGGCTGAGAAGGCCTAGCATGACTCAGACTGATAGAGGACCCCAGCCCTGCCTCTGGGAGCCATAAAGCAGTAATGTGCACCTACCTCAGTGAGCCGAGAGACACTAGTGTTCCTGCGCTGGCCAGCCACTCACAGCTCTTCCACTTCACTCAAGGTCCATCCTCCTGCAAAGAGAAGGCGTGGTTAGTGTGTCCGGCTCCTGCAGGGCCCCACGCAATGCTGAGCACATGGCCACAACTGATACCAGAGGGAAAGGTTAGCAGGCAGCACAAATTGACAGACAGGAGCCGCAAGGGGTGTGTCATGGGGTAAAAGGCAGGACCAGACACCCCACCTCAGCAGACATCAGTCTCCCAGTCCAATGGATCTCCACCGCTTGCCCCTCTCTCCTTCTAGAAGACCCGAGAGGAAGTGGTGACACTCCCTCATTCACTCAACAAACATGGCATGAATGCCCAGGCTGAAACAGTGGTTGGTTGCTGCTTCAACAGCTAGTGACGAAACACTAAATCTCAGTAGTATCTAATGTAGAGAAGAAGTGCAGGGCCTACCCCACAGAGACTCAAGGGGTGGAGTGATTAGGAATGTGAAGGATCAATCAGAAAGGCAGGCCAAGATCCAGGGGGCAGTATCTGTGTAGAAGGGACAGCAGAAGCGAAGTGTCTAGATTGTGTGGAGGTATAGAGCTAAAGGGAATGGAAGGCCTGAACTTCTGGCAGAGATGAAGGGAGGGCAGAAACAATTAGAGAGAGAATGATCCCAATTCCAATTTGGGAAGAGCTCCCATGGATGCTGAGGGAAAAGAACTTGGATGAGAAGAACGAGGTAGGCAGACCAGTCAGGGGCTGCTCCAAGATCTCTGAGGGCAGAGCATATCTGCAGAATGGTTAGTTCTGCTGGCGACAGGGTGACATGGGGCAGGGTTATCCTCACTGTGTGGTCTCTGGCTGCCTTCCACTGCCCCGGGAGCTCATAGGTACCCAGGAGGCTTTCTGGTAGAGTGAGAGATGCAGACCATCATCCACTTCAGGTTCTGGCTCTGGGAAAGCAGATCTGTGGTTAGAAGCAAGCGTTGCGCCTCCTTGGGCCAGCCTGCTGGCCTCTGAGTCCTAGGAATGCAGGCACCAGGGCAGCATGCCTCTCAGAGCAGGGAGGCCTGGCTGACGGTGGGACAGATGGTGCCAGCCCTGCATCCTGGCTTCTACTCCTGTCCATCCCAGGCTCTCTCGCTGTCCAGCAGGCACAGCTGCCAGAGACTCCTGAGCTCTGGAGTTTAGGGTACAGCCTCTAGTCAGAAGAACTTGGTTCAAACCTCAGGCTCACCCTATCTCTAAAAACGTGTGTCTGGCATATAGTTCCTAAACCTCCCCGCCTGTTTCTTCATTTGTAGGGACATAGGTTCATGTGTCCCGATGAGACACAGGTTGTGTAAGGCAGTGCATATAGGGTGTGGACCTTTATCTACTAGAGGTGATGTGGATCCTCCTGTAGGGGCCAGTGTAGAGTTCTATACAGCAAGAATCCCAGAGCCACCAGTCAAGCCAATGGGTCACCTCTTAGACTCTGGCTCTGAGAGTCCTACTTTGAGAACATAAATAGTCCTTAGTTTCTGTAGTTGCAATGCTCCATTTTACAGAAGAGGAAACTGAGGACCAGAGTTTCATACACAGCAGCCGCTGGGCTGGGCTGGGCTGGGCTGGGAAGGGAGTGGGCCTCTTGCCTCCTGCCACCCACAGCCCAGGCGTTTCCTGAAGTCTAGTTGGCCAGCAGAGCCGCTGACAAAGAGAAAATGATTATTTTGGCAGTGGAGACAGAAGCCGGAGTGGAAAGGCCTTGCTCACTTAGTGGGTGTTATCCAGGCCTTAAGGATGCACCCCTGCCAGGCCTGCTGCTCAGGGTGCATGGCTCTCACTCGGGCACCCGGCTCAGCATAGACACACGCCTCCATCCCCTGAAGCCGGTGTGACAGGGGCAAACAGGCTGGAAAGGAAATGGGGGCAGGTGGAGGACACTGAATTTGAGCTCTGGCCTGGGTCAGGGGTATGAGCCTGCATTATATCTGAAGAGATAGGAGCTGGAGACTAGTGTTTATTGAATCCATACTGTGGGGTCACGATGGCTGAAATTAGCTTCAGAAAAATGCTCTTTAATTTATGTTCAAGGCCCAGAGAAGTTCCCCAACTGTCTAAGGTCAAGCAGCTACTACAGAGTTAATAAACATAACAGCCTGGCCCTGGAAGTCATACAGTAGCCCTGCTCAGGCCCCTCACCCAACAGAAGGAGGCTCAGATAACCAGGAGCCTGCATGAGGCTGTGGACACAGAAGAGGCATGATGCCTGGCCCACTCAGTCCTGCTTGTGTCCTCTGCTCTGGCTCCCAGCCTACTGTGAGCTTGGACACCTAGGAAGGCCAAGGATAGAAGACAAGAGGTAACTTGTCCTTGGCTGCTCCCAGACAGTACAAACCACAGGGTAAATAGCAGGTCTGAAAGGCACTGTCTTCTTCCTCAAAGGCCTTTGGTATCACGGAGGCTTGTGGGCAGCAGGAGCTCACCCTGGTTTCCTGTGGATGGGGACCCATGGGGAGTGGGGGTGAGACTCCAACCACAGGGCAGCGTCCACCAGTGACAGAGAAGGCCATACAGATCCACGCCCATCTTGGTGAGCAGGATTCCAAAGCTCCAGTCAGGGAATGTGGTTGTGGGAGGTTCCATCACAGCGAGAGAGTGAGCATACCCTGGTCGGTCTTGCACAAGGCAGAGATAGATCACTTGGGGATGGAACTGTCCCAGGGCCAAGATAGATTCCCTCAACCATTGCCAATTTACTATCTTCATCTATTCCAGGGATCCCCAGGAAGAACTGGGCGTTGTTTTGGTGGAGACTACAGTCTGGATTGAAACCCTGGCTTGGTCTCTGTGGTTAAGTCTGGTTTTTCTATTTACTGCTGGGTCATCCTGAGCAAGTTACTCAGCCTCTCTCAGCCCCTATCTCCTTTCTAAATAAGGGATAGCATTTGCTCAAGCTACACATCTACAATGGAGGCTCCAGGCTGCGGTGGATCTTGGGCTAAGCATGAACATACCTAGGCCAAGAGTAGGCAGAAGGTCAGTCCTTACAGTGTGTGGGGCAGTCCGGCCTGCAACCCTGAGGGCTGAGCCAGATATGAGGTGCTCACAAGATGTGGAGGAAGAGTTCTAAGAATGGCAGACACAGCACCTTTGGGAGTCCCGAACTGCTCCAGTCACAAGTGGGTTAGTGGGCACAGAACTATCACACGGGCTCACCCATTCCCAGAAGACCTGGTACAATGGCAAGGACTCCCCACACCCCCCAACTTTTGGTACCCGATCTGGATAGAAAACTCATCCTACCCCTTTTTACAGATGGGCCCGATGTTGCAGAGCTGATCTGCTAATAGCTGGGGGTAAGGAATGGGTGCCCCCTTGGGCCCACCCAGACTCTTCATGGGGACAGAGATTTCTTCACCTAGGAGATTTGCAGTGACACACATCCCCTGAGGTGACCCTGAGCTTAGGCCATAGTCTCTCCTTGGAGGCTGGGGCTGGCTCCAGAAACAAGGCAAATATTTACCCCAGATGGTTATCCAAACCTTATCTGAAGCTCTGCCTCCTGCATTCTTTGAATACATGTTCCCTGACCTCACACTCACTGAGCCGAGCTGTGGCTTGGGGGTCTGGACAGGGATAGCCTGACTCAGGCTCCAGAGCTGGGGGAGCCAAGGTCTGCTGGCTGGGAGGCCAGAGCTGTCTCCAGCCTTTCTCGGGGAGCCCCACAAGGGATGTTCCAGGATGTTCTTGGAGAAGTGCACACAGGCAGGAGCCACCCACAGGCCTACTGCTGACTTCTGGCCGGTGTCTAGCTTTGCCCAGAAAGGGGTATAGATGAGATCTGTGTTGAGAGCACTGGAACATGATTCAGGATGAGTGACAGAAAGCACATAGGGACACACAAAACAGACACAGACAGACAGACACACATACACACAGATAAACACACACACACACACATACATACACACACACACACACACACACACACACACACGGTGTGGCCTAGTCTGCTACCAAAAGAATCCTCCCACCTGTTGGCCCTTCCTCAACAACTCTGTGAGCTCCCTCAGCCTGTGGCACGGTCCTGGGTACCATAATGGGAAGGTACCATTAGGCAGACCTGAAGTTGCACATCCCAAGGTCTTTGGCCAAAGGCAGCAGAATTTTGAGGTTCCCACCTCACCCTGTACCTTCAGCATTTCTGTCACTGTCCCATGGACCCTGTCTGGCCACCTTCACTCCCTGAAAGACCACCTGCATAAGCTGCCTTCACAGAGGTGTCCCTCCCTGCCAGAGACTTTTCTAGAGCTTCCAGAACATCTAGAACACCCGATGTTTCTTTCTCTTTGCATAATTAGAGCTAGGCAGCTATCTATATTTTGGGCTATGAAGGCCACAAGGAAGGACTTGGCTGTCCTCATTCCAGGCAGGGTGGAGTTGTAGCATGCTTGGGGACTACTCAGCATTTCAGATCAGATTTTGCGGTACCTCACCCGGCCTCCAGAAGCAGGTGACAAACAGGTGGGCTGATGGCTCACGGATAGGGGTGCCTAGGAGTAATCATTAGGAGGCCTTTGGTCTAAGAACTGCTCACAGATTCTTAAGCAGCCCAGGGAAGCCTGCTGTAGAGCCCTGCCCTGCTCTGCCCTGCCCCGCATCAAAGCAGGGCCAGGTCCGCTGACCAGGGAGCCAGAGAGGGGGCAGGAGCGGTGGGCAGGTGACAAGTGCAGACCAGGGCAGCACCAGGGAATGTTGCAAGCTGTGCCTGAGACATGTACACGGCAGGACCCACCCACAGGAGAGACATGCTATGGAACTCGGGTTCGTGCCCTGGGGCCATCAGGAACCCAAAGATGTGGTACTAGAGGAGGTCACTGAGCTGTCAACACACTACTAAGCATTGTCAGCCACTCGATTTCTCCCTTGGAAATTTCCTTCTTTTCTTTAACAAATGACTGGGGATGGCACGTACAGGAGAGGCAAACCGGAAGCCAAGGAAGGCAAGAAAGAGCTGAAAGCTGGCATTCGGCAGCTTCTCTGCCTGACGGGGTGCTCCTGCTTCCATTTTGAGCAGATATGGGAAGGCAGGTGGGTGGATGCTTCCAGGGTATTAGAACAGGTAGATAGGTGTGTGTGTGTGCTCGTGTGTGTGTGTGTGTGTGTGTGTGTGTGTGCTCGTGGTGTGTTCATCTGTCTGTCCATCCATCATCCACATGGGCCTGGGATTACACTAGGGCTTGGAGGCACACCACCTTGGCCTTAGGCTGCGTCTGTCAGTACAGGGTACCTCCTGGGACAGAGGGTCAGGGCTGAGGTTGTAGCCTCAGGGTATCCGGGGAAGGGGCAGCTATATGCATGAGACAGAGGCTCAGACTAATTCCATCCCTGCAACCCTGCCTTGCTGTGGTTTGAGTGACCCACCACCATCTTGTAGAGAACCTTCCTGGCCAGAAATTCCCTGCTCACCGTGAATATTGTTCCCAGGCCCAAGGGGGACCATTCTGCCCATTTACCTCTTTCTCAGAATATGTTCTGACCATGGGGCACACATATGGCTTACTGATCTTTGCCCACACTACCCTAGCTTCTGAATGTGGGGCTTGTCCAGAGAAAGGAAAGTCCTACCCAAGAGTAGGACAGACAGAGTAAATGAGAACCCTCAAGTTAGAGCTTGGGCCCAGGGTGAGGATTGATTTCCCTTTCCTGCCTTCTGCACCAGATCCCACCAAGAGCAAGAAGAGGGATGAAAGCCTCACCCGAAAGCCCCCAAGTGACACGGCCGACTCCCCTAAGCAGAAGAGACCCATGGCTCCAGTAGGTGGCTCCCCATACTGGGGGGAAGGGACAGGCCTGCCTCTCTCCAGTCCATCAAAGAATCACTTTTCCTTTGACCTGGCTCAGAACGCATGACAGCATCAAGTGACTAGACGGGGATTTCATCTCTGCCACTTCCTGAGCTATGTGATGCTGGGCAAGGAACCTCTTGGGGATTGCTTTCTCATCCATAAGAGGGTGGACCTTGAGAGCCTTCCTGGGCTGTAGCAGGGCATCATGGAATTCTGCCGCACGCAATGCTAAGAGATGCTTAGCGTGACATTTACTAAAGCTGTAATGGGTCCTGTTCAGTAGAAGGCCCCAGACACTAATCCCAGAACTAGAGGTCCAGGCCCTTCCACGGCTGCCCCAGGAGCATGTGCAGAATGTCTGTGTCAGGCTTGCTTGCTCCTGGAAGAAGGGCCACTTCCCTTTCCACTGTATCACCCACAGGCTCTAGGCAACCTCCACACACACACTGGGCAGGAGTTCCCTTTTGTGCAGGCCACTGCGATATACCTCAAGGATGCCACAGCTAGTTCTCCTTTCTAAGGGGCCGTGGTCTTGTTCAGAAGGGAACCTGGCCCAGGGTGGCCAAAATATGGGTCTTGGAACCAATGCAGGAACGTTTCACTTTCAATGCTATGGACCATAAAATAAATTTTTTATCTCTTGGCTTTGCTTGCCATCACTCTTCCCCACTGCTGACCTGGGGCTGCTCAGGAGCGGCACCTCCCCCTACCTCTGGGACCTTCAACATGCAGCATTTACCACCTGGTAGAAGCTCAGAGATCAGTGCCTTGGTCTGAACCTGCCATCTTACCCAGGAACACAGATGTATGGGGGAGGCCCAAGACCAGAGGCCGAGTCAGAATTGCAGAATTGTTCATTCTCTCTCTCTCTCTCTCTCTCTCTCTCTCTCTCTCTCTCTCTCTCGTGTGTGTATGTGTGTGTGTATTTGTGTGTGTGTGTGTGTATTTGTGTGTGTGTGTATTTGTGTGTGTGTGTGTGTATTTGTGTGTGTGTGTGTGTGTGTGTATTTGTGTGTGTGTGTGTGTGTGTGTGTGTATTTGTGTGTGTGTGTATTTGTGTGTGTGTGTAGCAGGGTAGGGAGCAACTAAAGAGCCAGAGAGTCAGTCTTGACCCACAAATAAACAGCTGGTCGTTCTTCAGTTCCTCATCTGGAGCCATCGATGGATTAAGGCCTGGATGAGTTGACTTCAAATGCACAAGAGGTACAAGAAGTAGGAGAAGCTCCAGCACTGGGCACTGTGTGTTCTCTATGACTTCCATGGCCACCCCCAAGCAGTCACATTCCCTACCAAGCAGGCATCCCTTAAGGACGCTGGCCACATGTGCCTAGAAGTAGCATCTGGAGCCCAGGTTTATAAACTCCAGACAAATGAAAGCCCCGTTTTTTTTAAAAAAGATTTATTTATTATTATATCGAAGTACACTGTAGCTGTCTTCAGATGCACCAGAAGAGGGCGTCAGATGTCATTACGGATGGTTGTGAGCCACCATGTGGTTGCTGGGATTTGAACTCAGGACCTTCGGAAAAGCAGTCGGTGCTCTTAACCACTGAGCCATCTCTCCAGCCCAAAAGCCCTGTTCTTGTTAAGGCCCTAATGTCACCCAGGCCTGGAGAGAATCCTGCCTCTCCTGTGGCCTCAGTCTGTATGGCCCTGAGCCTCAGTTTCCTCTGTGGTGTGACAAGGGGAGGGAAGGTATTACTGGAGTCCAGCCTTCTCTCCAGGGGTGGCCCATGAGTTTGTCAGAGGCAGCTGAAGGACTAAAGAAGAAAGGGTCTTTGCGCTTCACCCCACAGTTTGTCTCTAGGCACGTCACCAACTCAGCTTTCCCCACCCACACCTTGTTTGGTCAGTGCTGGAGTTTGTGTCCAGCCTTTCCCTTTCATCTTTTCCTAACCTGGTCCAGCTGCCTGCCATCCCCTGAAGTTTCCAGCTGGGAAGAGGGACGATGTTTACTCAGTGCCCAGGTGGCTGGACAAACTCTAGGAGGAGACTAACCCTCAGCAGGGAGCTGGGCAGAGAAGGGCAGTCCTGATCTGCTTCCCTGTGCATGGCCAGAGACTAGCTAGGCCTGCCTTCCTGGGCGCCCTAGGCCCAGCCCTGGAAGGTGCCAGCGTAGTTCAGCCTCTGCATCTTCCTGCACCAATTACGGATGTGATATCAGCTCATCCATCCCTGGGCCAGGGCACACCCATTACAGGTTGTCTCCCTGTCCTGGAGGGTCCTGTGATCGTTAGGAGCATGCCAGCCAGGCCTTCTTGTAGGCGTAAGCTGCCCTTCTCTACAGAAGCTGGGATCACCACCCCTCCCCGGCCCCACCACGTTCTTTCAGGGGGAGGCTCTCATCCTAGCAATCTGAAGACAGTGTCGGGGTGAGAAGCGCACCCTCACCTGCCCATTCATCCTTAGGACTGACAGAACACACACCCTGGGGGCTTGGAAGGCACGAGGATATTGCTTGAGGTGGGTAGTCTTTTCATGATGCTCTAGCACCTGATACTAGTCTTGCAGACACCCCAATTTTACGGTTTGAATATGTCCCCACTGTCTATGTGTTCATGGCTTGGAAGTGGGGCCCTCATGATGGCATTAGTGGTGTCACAGAAGAGCTCAGTCTGGCAATGGAGCACCCTCTACCTCATTGGGAAGCCCTCAGCAGATGCTAACACTATGTACTAGGACTCCTCAGCCTCCAGAAATATGGGTCAAAGAAACTCCTATTCCTTCTAAACTATCTGGTCTCAAGTAGTTTGTTATAGCAACAGAGACAGAGCAAAGCAAGGACTTAGCTGGATACAAAGAAGCAGCACTGGCTTCAGTGTTACAGGCCATGTTTGGATTAGAGACAGTGGGCTGACACATGGTGCTTACTGCCCCACTCCAGGCCTAGTCTAAAGATACTGTTTATACATATGCACCCACTGTAAACAAACTTATACCCCCACACTCAAAGCAATTCCATGAGGTGGGGACTGGCGTCCTCACTGCACAAATGAGGCAATATGGGCTCAGATACTGGAGGCCACTTGCTTAGGGTCAGAAAGTGACAGTATTGGACTCAGTACTAGATTTAGGCACTGTGAACTGAGTCCACAGGACTGTCATCCCAGGGCTCTTGGGGAGAGTAGAGAGGACAGCCACCAGAGGCTACCCCAACCATAAGTGGGCAGCCTGCTGCCCAAGGGTCTGCCTTTATTCATCTGAGTCCATTATCACTCAAAACTGTCTAGAGTCTCTCATGAGGTCAGGGCTGAGAGCTCTCAAGTGCCCATGGCCACTCCGTGCCACTGTGAATAGATCTCAGAGATCAAGGGCATCACACCAGGCTGGGGCTCCTGGGGCCTGGAGCAGAGCCTCCAGATTCTCTGACCTGAGTTGTTTTGAGCTTTTGGACACAGCATTGCACCATCCGGAGGAGCAGCCCACATATGTGGGTGAGAAAAAGCAGCCAGCAGGAGAAGCCAGCCCAGCATGCAGTCTGATGACACACAAGCTTAGCAATATTGACTCATAACCATCCATCCTGTGACTCCACCCACTACCAGTACTTCTGGGTTGTACCCAAAACTCAGTGTAACAGCCAGAGTGACTCCCACAAAGAACAGAGGGCCATGGCACTCTCTCTCTGTACTCTCTCTCTCTCTCTCTCTCTCTCTCTCTCTCTCTCTCTCTTTCTGTGTGTGTGTGTGTGTGTGTGTGTGTGTGTGTGTGTGTGTGTAACAACGGGATCCACCTAGGGGTGGGTGGGGCAGGGAGACAACCAGAGGAAGAAGTGAGGGGCATGGTGTCAGCCCTGGACAACCACTCCAGTCCACAAGAGACCAAGGTTGGCCTGGCCCTCTGGTTAACTTTGTCTCTTTGTGACTCAGGGGCCCTGCGTCCAGTGCACACTGCCAATTCCTCTTCCCAAGAACCCATGCCTGCCCAGTCTAAGGACGTCAGGGCACTGTGTCATCGTCCCTCTGCATGTCTGTTCCTGGGAAGGCTCTGGTCCCCTTGGTCGGACTTGTAGGGATCACCCAACAACACCAAGCAATGACAAAGGCTCTGTGAGGCCAGGTTGACAGAGTGGATCCTGAGACCGAGCGGCTTCCGTGTTGGAACTTCCCCTCTCTCTGTTCATTAACAGGTACATTAGTTCAAAGCACACCCCTCTATCTCCTTTAACCCTTCCAAGTCTTAACCCACATTCCTTGGAGTCCTGACCCACTCCCTGGAAGCCTTGGGAAGACACCCATATATACACTGAACTGGGCTGGTGCCAAGCAGCTTTGAAGAGGTTGTCTCAGGTATCTGCCAGGAGGGAGGAGGACCTTCTCATAGCACACACAAACACACACGTCTACATGCTCATGTATACACACACACACACACACACACACACACACACACACACACACACTTTTCAGATCCAATGACCTGACACCCCTGCCTATGAAACGCAAAGCTCAGACATGGTTCACCTGCTGGGCTGGAAGACGGACAGAGGGCCCTCCTCACCCTCAGGGATGTGTGAGGAGCTTGTGAGTGGTCACCCAAGTCCAGATGTTCTCACCAGTCACTAGCTCATCCTCTGCCAAGGGTTTTATTTCACTGACTGCTTATGCTAGGCAAAGTGTCTTCTTGTCCCTGGCTTTTTACAGATGATGCCCAGAATGGACACGTGACTTGCTTGCGGGGACCACCAAACTGGCAGCAGATCCTGAACAAAGAATCTGGAATCTGGGCCTCCGGCATACAGGCCTGCCCTGAGGTGTCTCCTGTGTGCCTGAAGTCAGTGGTTGTCTGAAGGAGCCCAGTCATGCATATGCAGGGTGAGAAGCCCCTACCCGTGGGACAGCGTGGCAGGAGGCAGAGCAGGTCAGGGTCAGGGCACGCCTTCCTTTCTCAAGAGGGTAGGATTCTTGGTGGTGGCTCCCACGGGAATAGGAGACGCTTCAGTCGGGAAGCTTGGGTGGGCCAAGGTAGTGCTTGGGTCGGGCTTCCTGTGGGGGTGACCTGTGTGCCTGTGGCCCTGGGGACAGGACACGCTTCATTGTACTTCATCCCTGGGCTAGACCCATCCTCCCACTCCCCCCAGCTTCCTGTCCCATCAATTCACACTGGGCCCAGGGGAGAGGGAGGGCCTCAGAGGCCGCTTCATAAGGGCTGATCCTTTCTGGAGGCAGGACGGACTGGGAAGCCTGGTGGGCTTGGCCACCATGGCCTCTGACCTCTGAGCCTCTGACCATTTGGTTTACAGGATGAGGCCATGATAAAAGCACCACTTGCTTTCTTCCCCGGGCATACAACCTCGGATGTGGCTGGACAGGGCCTTTGGGAACTGGCTTTGCCTAGTGCTGACAGGTCAGACCAGCTGATAGTGTGCAGGGAAAGGTCCATGGAGCCACTGATGCACACTTGACTCTAGCAGCGTAGGTAACTTCAGCCCAATCTCCATGGCTCACAGGAGTTGGGGCTATATCTACCCAGGCTGGGGGTACAGTAAAAAAGGACGTGGGTGGCCTGCTCTGGGGGCTTAGTGGATATAAACACAGTCTCCTAGTTCCCCCCTGGCTCCTCACTGCTCCCCCAGGCAGTTCTTACACATCAGAGTAAGCAAGGCCTCCTAGCTGGCCTCTAGGCCTACAACCCTCTTCTGTCCATTGAGAGTGGGAGGGACCAGGGTTTCCCTGGAACACAGTTCTTCTGATTGCACATGGTAGCCCAAGTGCCCCCTACCCCCAACCAAGATTAGCCCCAGCCGGCCTCCTGGCCCTGGACATCCTGACAGGCGGGAATGTGCATCTGCTAAGCTTTGGCAGAACTGATAGGAGCCACACACTGGCTGCTAGTTGTAGACAAGGGGCCTGATTAGAGAGTTGGGACTTCTGAGGCAGGAAGCTTGGGAGGGGCTCAGAGATGCTGAAGGCCAATGGTCTGTGGCCTCAGACAAGTAGGGTGGAGGATAGAGGTCAGACTTCAGTCTAGTGGCAGGTGGCCAGCACACTAGAACAACCAGATGACTGTGGGCAGCGGAAACCCAACCTGAAGGCCCAGATGGCTCTAGCTTCATTACTCTGTGCCCGCCCAGCTCAGCACCCATATTCACATGGGACTGGTAAAATGGCAGTCACCAGCCACACCCCTCTGGATTTTCTCTGCACAGAGGCTCCCCATGTATCTTCTTCGTGCTGAATATTGTATCCTCAAATGTTATTGAAGCAAAGTCTGGTGATGCCCTGCATGCTCTGAGGTGGCCCTCGGTACCTCCTCATCTTGGCACCCAGTACTGAGAGTCCTTCTCCCTCCCAGAGCCCAGTTAGCTGTATCTCAATTCCTATACATAGCTGCTTCTTCTAACACGCCTTACCTTCTTGACCCCTTTGGCCTATCTGGGAGGCTGCCATTGATTTGACCATTAATACCTTTAGGGCTGGTTTTCCTGGAACACAGGGCTGGCAAGGACACATGCCAAGAAATATTTGTCAAAAGAAAGAAGAGAGGGATGAGCCAGCCAAGAAGGGGATACAGACAAGAACATAGGTAGCTCACCAAATAGGACTCCCTCACTACTCAGTGGCAACTACAGCTCTTCTCTTTCTGGGCCTGGAAGGACAGCACTGTTCCTAGAAAGACTGGCGAACACGGCAACGGCCAAGCGAGGCCCATTTCAGGGCTGTCTTATCCCGCCTGGAGGGTTCATAGAAGTCCCCAGATGTTCAGAGGTCATCTTGGCCTGCATATCTGTCAGCTGCAGGCAGCTGCTCTGGCTCTGGGAAAGGGGGCCCGAGGAAAGGCCCCTCCTCGGCTAGAAACACCTGCTCAGTCCTTGGTCCTCGAGGAACACAAGTCTCTTACCTGCCTCACTGAGCTCTGACTGGGGGCTTCGACATCCTGAGCTATGGGAGGTCAGACAGGGCAACTCATGACAAGGTCATAGGGTCCTTACCGTGGCAGGGGACTGGTCTCAATCCTCCAACAGGAAGGAAGTATGTCAGATATGGGGTTCCCCAGAGGTTCTAGAGAAAGTCTTTACCTCCACACAGACCAGGACTTGACACACAGTAGGGACATCACACACATTCATTGGCTTTCTGGGTATGTGTTGGGCCACAACAGTTGGAGGCAGCTTTCTTATACCAACCCCCATCTCTGGCTAGGATGCTGCCTTTTAGAGCTCTGCCTTGCCAGAGCTTCCAGCCTCTCTGAGGCAGGGCTGAGGGGAGTTTCTGTGGTCAGATGGATGGTACAGGCGCAGGCTGGAGAGTCTGCTGGAGAGGATCTATACAGGGCTGGTCCCAGCCCGGGAGCTCTAACCCCTGGCTCAGGGCCCTCCACTGTACTACAGCTCCCGTCCTCTGTCCTTCACTGCATGGCAGGCTCCTTGCTTCAGCTGGCCTGAACTGCTTACTTAGATAAACGGGAAAAGCAGCCACGTGATGGTCAAGGTTCCCTTGGTCTCACAGGCATGTAGGTACCCACAACCACACACTGTGGGCCAGGTGGCAACAAGGCCCTGTGGCACAGACTGGGCCAGCTCAAGTTTCTGAAGGACGAGTGACCAGTGGCCTTTGCTCACTTTGCTCTGTGCAAACGTTTGTTTTCTGCTTCCTGGCCCTGCTGGGTGGGAAGCCAGGACTGTGCGGGACACAGAGGACAGGATGGGGAGGGGAATGTGCCCACCCAGGCCTCTGTCTGCTGTTTTCCTTCCTCCCTCTGCCGGCCAAGGGCGGACACATGCCAGGTAGCCCCTCTGGCTTCCAGCAACTCTCAGATAACAAAGAATCCCAGAGCCAGGGCTGAGGATGGACTCAAGGCCCAGAAAGGAGGTCTCAGGGATTTGGCAACCGAGTGTTAGTTTCATAGCTGGACTCCATGGTATGACTTTGGGGGTGTGAGAGCTTGATACCTAGCAGAGACAACTCTAGCTTTGTGCTTTACCTGTCAAAGTTCCATGAGACAAACCTCAACAGTCAGTCTGTCTCTCTGTCTCTCTGTCTCTCTCTGTCTCTCTCTGTCTCTGTCTGTCTTTCTGTCTCTCTGTCTCTGTCTCTCTCTGTCTCTGTCTCTCTCTCTCTCTCTCTCTCGTGTGTGTGTGTGTGTGTGTGTGTGTGTGTGTGTGTGTGTGTGTAGAGTCTGCCCTCTAAATAGTATCCAGAGACATTCTGACTGCCCTTGCTGGTGTGAGTGCCTGCAGCTAGCTTCCGCCTGCCCTGGCTCAGGCCTGGCCTGGCTATCAGGCCCCATCAGCTTAGAAGCTGCCTATAAAAGCAACTCTGAAGATCCAGAGAAGAGTGAGAGGCGTGGCTGAGGGCTCCTAGATAAAAGCCATCTCCATCTGGCCCCGGGAAGCTCTTCATCTACCCTCACAGTGCCTGAGTACAAGGACTCCTGTCATTCTGCTTCACAGACAGGGGTGGGGTGGGGTGTGGTCACAGAAACAACACTAATGAGGGTGTCAATCAACGTCAGAGCCATGGTTTTCACCCATGTCCCACCCCACAACCCTGGGAGCTATGGCTCACCCTAGTGTTGGTTCAGGTCCCTTACCTACTAAGTTCCTGAGCACATTTTCAAAGCCAGACCCTGGCTTCTGGATCGACGCCTAGGAACTTCATTTCTCCTCAGCGTTAGGGACTCTAGGAAGCAGTTCCTACACAGGCCTTGTAATGACATAAGGGTACAAAGAGAAGGAGTGGGGGACACAGAGAGTATTGTAGGAGAAACACTCACTGGATTAGAAAGAAGTTGGACAATTCAGGAGGCAACAGAGCAAAGCTGGGTGGGTAGAGCACCCGGGATGGATGCAGAGAGCAAGAAGTAAGAGCTGGTGGAAGGAAGAAGGAGGGAAGACGATGACTCAAAAATGAGAGAGAGAAAAGGAAACGGTGACTGAGGAGGGGAAAAGGGAGAAGATGGACAGGAGGAGAGCAGGTGGGGTGGCGCAGGGCGAGGCAGGGGCTGGGGTGGGGGCAGGAAGATGGAGACACGGTAGAAAGCAAGCCTGCCCACCGAACGTTAAATACCTAACAGGAGATGACAAATCAAATGGGAATTACTGCGGTAAAAACATAATTAGAAACTTGATTGAAGTTAAACAGAATTTACATAACACTGCAAATTAACTTTACACAACTATTCAGTGGGAAGGCGAAGAAAAGGCATTCCATTAGTAATCTATATTTAAACAATGGGCACTGGAAAGCTCTGGGGTTCAGAGAAAGGCGTCTTCAAAGAGGGCAGGATTGCTGGAGAGTTTGATGCAGCCAGCAGGTGCGGGGACAGAGTCCACAGTGGACTGTGCCTTCCCTTGGGGGAGCAGGGTACCAGATGGCATTCTGAGGCTAGACTTGATGGATTGCTGTGTGGTTCTGGGCAAGTGTCTTGCTTTCTCTGGCCCTCCCTCCACTTCCTCAACTCCACAGTGAGAATGCCGAAAGGTGGTTTATGCCTGGATATTCTAGAAGAATTTGGAAGATGGAAGGGCTTGTTTTATTCTAGACTTTGGGTTCAGATGGCTTAGGGCTAAAGCCCTTCAACACCCCCCCCCCAATAAATTAGCTTCAGCATCCTACACACTTTGTCCTCTCCAGCCCTGGCTTACCAATCTGTTTAATGGCGATAAGTCCAGCCCTGCCAGAGATCACCGAGGCAGGAGAGGATTAAGACAGAGACAGGTGGAGGGAGGCTTAAAGAAAGTGAGTCTGAAGGCTTGGGATTACGTGGGCATCCGCAGGGCACGTTAATTAGATTACCCACAGTATCCTGCCACAGAGGCGACAGAGAGCCCCATAGCATCAAAGCAGCCTTGGCTGGCTTCCCTAATCCTAATGCGATTCACAGGGCACCTCCTCTTCCTTTGTCCCAAGAGAGATGGGGTCAGCAAGTCCTCACCTGCGTTCTATACACTTCTCACACTGAGAAATGTCAGAAGCCAACCGCTTGCCACCCCTGCCAGTGCCTGCTCTAACTGAGGGCTGGCCTTGCTCCTGTGTCTCCTGTGTCTCATGTCCAAAGCTCTGTCCTGCTGAGCCTGTACCTAGGCTAAGGCTACAGGCAGGGCAGGGCTTCTCTCTAAGGAGTTCCATATTGTTCTGCCACACCCCACCAGCCACCCAGCCTCAACCCTACTTCCAAAAGCACCGGGGAGGGGGTGGCATGGGCACCCACTGTTGTTCCTCTGCCCATCTGCCGTAGGGCACATGAAGGGCCTGCAGGGTCATTAGAGAGGTAGGAGATGATGACTCAGGGATTCTGGGTCCAGCACACTGCCAACATGGGGCAGTCGCAGCTTCCAAAGTCCTGCCAGGGTAGCAAGAGAGGAACACCTCTCCCTCCCCCATCCTCGGCAGCAACAAGTACTCTTTTTGTAGCTCACTAGCCTTGCTCTGGCCCAGAGGAGACATACTGAGAAAGAGCCCAGGTAAGAAAAGAAAACAATCACGGGATAGAACACAGTTCCCTGCCAAGGCAGAGTGCCGTGACTACTGGGCTGGCTTTCTAACCCTTCGGCAGCCCGGAAGAGTGGCTCTCTTTTAAAGCAGAGATCAGCTCTTGCTCAGGGATAAGATAGGGGTCTTTCCCTTGCATTGCCTCCTTGAGCCCCGTGACTTGGACATGTGCTACGGGGAGGGGCATAACATTGAGCTCAAGAGCCCTAGATGGGCAGGAGCTCAGAATGGTCCAACAGGACTTTTCAAGGAGTGAGAAGTAGGCAAGCCTGAAGGCCTGGTGGGGCCTCGGCAGATGTACAGAGGTCCAGGACATAGGCTCACTGGCAGCCCAGTGGGAGCCCTAAGGTCCTCTCCACCTGTAGAGCGGAAGGAAGTCTCCAGGCTCTTCTCCCTCTCTAACAGCCGGCTCTGAATACCGCTCCCCTGTTAAGGCCTCCGAGCCTTTGTGTTTGCTCCCTCTGTTCCCTCTGTATCCAGGTGCCCTTCCCTGCTCTCCCATTCACATCCCTCTGACCACTTAGAACTGGCTCTGCTCTCCTCTGTCTCCCTAGCTGCCCCCTCCTGACATGACATCCATTCCTGTCCCTTCCCCATCTGTCCTCCTCCCCAGGGCCAGATGGCTGTGACTCAGACTCCTGGCCTCCACACTCTCCACAAGCTCTCTCAGGGTGACCTCATTGGCTGCATCGCTTGCAACACCAGTTATAAACAATTCCCAAATGTGTCTCCCCAGCAGGGCCTGTCACGGCGCCCCTTTCCAGACTCAGGTCTAGCTGCTTCCTGGCTCCGCCCTCTGAGGCTCAAAGGTGCAGTGCCTCCACCCATCCAGAGTAAAGTGCCTGCTTGGGTACCAACTCTGAACTCCCCAGTAGTCCAGGGGCTGGGAAAATGTCAACCTCCCTTCTCTGGCTCTGTCCCAAATCCACCAGTCTGCCCTGACCATCCTTGATCCACAGGGTCCTCCATCCGAGTCCACAGCAAGCCCGATGCAACGTTTCAGCAACATTTAAATTGGGAAGCAGCTCATCTCTTCCTAGGACCTGGCAACAAGGTTCCTAGGACCTGGACCACCACCTCTCTTTATCCCCTATCTCCAATTGAGACCCTCCTCCCTCCCCCACCGCCCTAGTTCCAAACTCACAAGAGGCCACCCTTAATGAGCCATCAGAGCCCCCTGCCCCACATGGCATGACACGTCTCTTTCCTGCCTGCATCTTTTTTTTTTTTTTTTTTTTTTAAAACAGGGTTTCTCTGTATAGCCCTGGCTGCCCTGGACTCACTTTGTAGACCAGGCTGGCCTCAAACTCAGAAATCCGCCTGCCTTTGCCTCCAAGTGCTGGGATCAAAGGCTTATGCCACCATGTCCGGCTTCCTGCCTGCTTCTTAAATCCCAGCCTCAAGCAGGTGAGCAACAAGCTGAGTTCAATCCACATGCTTGTTGAGACCTATAAATGTCCTCAGTTGTAAACAAACAAATAAACAAACAAACAACTAAATGAATAAAATACTACCATTACCTGACACACAGTATTCTCAGGGTCACTCGCTATCCTTGTCTCCTCAAAAGCATAAAATCACCGTCACGGGACAACCAGTTAGTTGTATTCCCATTATTTATCCCCCATGTCAAAAGCACCTGCCACAGAACCAACCCCCAGTCAGACATTGCACCACACCCAGCCCTCCTCACCTGCTGGTCCAGTGAGACACTGCACAGCCCTGAGGATCAACCTCAAGGGAGTAGAGCTGACTCTGGCGATCCAGAGTCTGCATGCTGGGCCCTCCTGGGACATGCTGGAGCTGCTCTTCCAGAAGCCACCTGTGTGGGTGGCCATGTGCATGTGAGGGCACCTCCATGTGCCCACGGGAAGCTGGAGGCCAGAGTCATTGGATCCCCCTAGTATTACAGGCAGTGTGAGTGCTGGAAAGCAAAGTTAGGTCCTCGGGAAGAGTAGTATATGCTCTTAACCATGGAGCCTTACTTATTTAATTTTTGTATGCGTTTGTGTGCACATAAGGTCAGTGTTGAGTGTCTTCTGTATTCACTCTCCATATTCTTTGTGTGTGTATGTGTGTGTGTATGTGTTTGTTTTTGAGACATGGTGTCTTACTATGTCTTACCAGCTCTGACTTGCCTGGAACTCACTCTGAAGACCAGGCTAGCCTTGAATTCACGGAGATCTGCCCGCTTCTGCCTCCCTAGTGGTGGGATTAAAGGTGTCTGCCACTACACCTGGTTTTCCACATTGGTCTTTTGAGACAGGGTCTTTCACTGAACCTGGAGCTCACCAGTTCTGCTTGACTGGCCAGCTGCTGAGCCTCAGGGCTACCTGTCTACCTGTCTCCACCTCCCCATCCTCCAGACTCAGTGTGTAGCAGAGGAGAGCCACAGATAGTTAGGTATTTCTAATGCATTTCTCTTATTCTTTAATAAATACACAGCATAAATAAATAAAACAAAATTTATGTTCTTTCGGGTTCTGATTTTAGAATCTAGTCACAAATGTCTTAAGTTTCTTGGGCCAAATTTCTACAAACTCACTACAGTGAAGTTTTGGCAGAAGAGTGTTTGCAGAGAAAACAAAGCAGAGAGGTTAGTGCCTGCCCTGAGCATATGACAAAGCCTAGGTCTCGGGTGCTGGGAGCGTTCAGCAGCAGCCTCTCTCCAGCCCATGCCTAGCCCTACACAATCTCTGGGCTTGGTAAAGAACCTCTAGAGAATGAGGCGACTGGATGAAGATGGCAATGCTGAAGTCTGGGATCCAAGATGGTGTCCTTTCCCAGGATTCCCTGAAGCCCTCCTCTTTCTTCCATCAGCCTCCTCTGGTGATCGTTGGCAGGGGCTAGAAGCATCAATCTCTCTTTGGATCATACCAGGAGCTCCAAGCATACCCCTGATGCTACAACCTCATTCCTGAGCCTTGATTCTGTGGACTCTAGCACAGGCCCCAGCCTTCTTTTGACCTTGGTCTCCCTATATATTTGTCTTTGGGATAGGCCTCGATGGTGTTGGTTCTAGGGCCTCACAGTTCTAGGGCCATCTGGGGCTTTGCAGCTGGAGACCCTGGCTGGGCCCCACTGCCTGCCTTCCTGCTGAGAACAGGATGTGGGTGTCAGGAGGTGAGGAGAGCATGGGGCCGGGTTGGGAGTGGCCTTGGGTTGGGACTTCCTGAAGCCAGATCGGTTTACCACAGTCAGTTGGGCTCAGGACCGCACAGCTGTGAGTTATAAATGGCCCTCTCAGAGCAGGGTCTAGAGGCCCTGATGCCAGTGGAGGCAGCAAGTGTCCATAGTGCCTACCCAGGGGTCTTCCCCAGCTAACGGCCTAGCCTCTGGAAGCCAGTTCTATCTGTCCTGCCCTCTCGAGCTATGAGTTCTCTTTATACCTCACTCTGAGATTACTGATAAGGGGGCTGACACCATCTTCTCCTTAGCCTTCAAGTGAGAATCCTGTGGTCTTGGTGACTAGGGAGATCCTTTTGAGCAAGGCCAATGACCTGACACAGGACACAGGGTCCCTGACACCAAACTGGGCACACAGCCAGCTACTCCAACGACAACCCAACAACTCAGCAACCTGCTTCCCATAGCCTAACTGCCTTCCAGTGCCCGCACCAGAGCATACACAGGGGAGGAGGGAGAGAGAGTACCGAGGTCTCAGCCTGCTTGCAGTGGCCCTCAGCTTAGCAAAGCAGCAGCAACTCGGCCTAGCGCCAGGCCTTGGTGTGATTCGCATCCCCGGCAGGAGGTGTTCTGAGGGCCCCTTCCCCCTGTGGGCTGCCTGGAATCAATCCTTCAGGCCATGCTCAGCCTGGGGCACACCACATGGTCAAGAATAAGAGGGACAGTGCCTCCTACTGGGACCAGTGAAGGGGGACACAGAAACAGGCACAGTGGCAAACTGTAGTTCAGGTCTATGACAGCTGAAGTTTATGGCATTTTGGAGGCCCTCTTGAAAAAATATGTAAAATTGTAAATGCCTATTTAGAGTTAGAAAAATCAGAACAAACTCCTGGATCCTCAGGGATCCAAATCCCATTTCTGGTGAGGCTTCTTTAAATGACTGACCAGAAATACTTATAGCGAGAAGCTCCCAATTACAACTTGTGACACCTCTCTACCTGTAACACTCCACAGCTCCCAGGAACTCCAAGTCTCCAGCCAGCTTCTCCCTAACTTTGCCAATCATCATCATGGTAACGAAACTGTTAATACCGACTAACTTAGGGCCATTAGCTGTACCATTCTAAGTACTTTATGTCAACTGACTCATTTAGTCTCATGACATCCTGGGAAGTACACGCTGTACCCATTTTAAAAGATGAGGAAACATAGAGGGACACGAAGAAAACAGCTCAAGGTCACCGCCAGGATAGGAACCCAGACAGGCTGGCACTGTGCCCTGACCAGTCCTCTCGGCCACCGCACCGAGAAGCTGGAGAGACTCCAAAAGCAGCAGCAGCAGCAGCAGCAGCAGCAGCAGCAGCAGCAACCAAGGGCAGATGCTAAGTATACCCATTCATGTATGCATTCATCCATGAACGACATCACTGATTCATCCCACCTGGCACCAACGCCTCAGCGAGTGAACAGGCCCCCTGCTCTGCCTCACCATACTGGGTCTTCTGCATAGGCAGAAATGGATGCTGCCTCCGCTTGCCAGGGCAGATAGATAGATAGGGTTTGGAGCGGGAGAGACCTTAGACATGGACAGGGCTGGTAGTGGGGTGGTGGAAGGGGCTGCTCAACGTCACCCAGCATGCTGCCAGGTTCTATCCCACATCAGAGAGAAGAAGTGGCTGGAGAGGAGTGGCCACAGGGGCCAGCCTGTAAGAACAGTGAGCTCCTGAGAGGTCTGCAGCTAGTCCTTTGGAGGGCAGGGAGAATTGCTGGAAGCCTGGGGTCATGAAGTCAAATGATGGTGGAACAGGCTAGCTGGTGGCTGATGGAGGAGGAACAGGAGGAAGAAGAGGAGGAAGAAGGGGAGGAGGAAGAGGAGGAGGAGGGAGGGGAGGAGGAAGGGGAGGAGGAAGAGGAAGAGGAGGAGGAGGTAGTGACAGGTGTCTTTGGCCATTCCAGCCATGCCTTTGTTCTTCCCTCGCCTCCCATTTTCCCCTAAGGCCTCCAGGACCACCCAAGGGTTGATGAACTGAGGGTGTCTGGTAGCACTGGGGGGGGGTCCCCTCCCACAGATAGCATATCAGGAAGTGGGTGGCCCAGGGATCTATCCATGTCCCACAGTATACCATGATTGCTCTGAGCACTTCCCAAGGAGCACTCTGCAGGAGGCTCTCAGATGTCTCTCAGGCCCACCATCTCCTACGGAACAGAGGAGGAGACCAAGGTCTCAGAAGCAGCAGGCAAGATGAAAACCCTGGCTAGAAGCCACCAGAGCCTTGGAGCTGTTCAGCCTTAGTGTCTTGAGACAGGCTTGGAAGACAGATAGACAGTAGGGAGCCAGCCAGGGGCTCATTGACCTCCTATCTACAGCCTATGACACCAGAAAGGCCAAGACATAGGCCTGTGCCCTGTGTCAAGTGACCTTGGGCAGGAAGCTACTCCACAGGTCCTCCCACTCTCACTCTGCATATGGCCAAGAGAGTAAGGGAGACTCTGGAATGACCTGGGAGTGCTGTCTGCACCTAGGATAAAGTAAGGTATCTACAGATCAGGGAATGGCAGTCAGGACTCAGGTCTCCGGATTCCCAATGCCAGGGACTGGCTCTGACTTGGAAGTCATCGTCACCCGGGCTCTTTCAGTGTGTCCCCCTCCTTTGTCACCAGATACGGCAAGCCCATCTGCATTCCACCTA
This sequence comes from Mus musculus, assembly GCF_000001635.26. NCBI lineage: Eukaryota > Metazoa > Chordata > Mammalia > Rodentia > Muridae > Mus > Mus musculus. Next base: position 25,514,739 of record NC_000080.6, on the reverse strand, counting down.
AATTATTTATGTATCATTATTTAAATCATTTTAAACCAATCACCTTCTTTTTTATATAGCCTCATCTAAAGTACTATCGTCTGCCAAATCATGGGTCTTATATACTAATTATACATATTTTCTAATCCACATGAAAATAAATACATAATATTAAAAAATGTGAAATCAGCCCCACACCTGCTTCCCGGCACATCAGTGTGCAGGGCCTGGGAGAGTGCAGGCTTGTTGTTCAGGAGCCTCTGTTCAGGTGGGGCGGATGTGTCCATGAGCACTAGGGCTGCTGTGGAGCCAGAGCACAGGTGGGAAGTGAGAGGAGACAGAGATTTCTAGAAGAGCACAGGGGCTTAGCTGGGCTGCCCCTTTCTTCCATAGGACGGACGGTTTGAGCCCCAAGTTCTTAGTCCATTTCCCAAGACGTGCACAGCACACTAGCTGAATCCTAGAAGGTAAGTCCACACAGCAGAAATAGACATCACCTCTCGCTGGGAGATGGGGGGTGTCTCAATCTCCCCATAAGTATAGAGGCCGGGCACTCCCCCAGCTCCATCAGTCAGACTGCAGCTTAAGCACTCATGGTTGCTTATACTAAATGTTCCTGGTGAACCCCTGCACCCCAGACAGGCCCCCTGACCACTTTCCCCCAACACCCCCAGGAACCTTTAGTGCATCTGAGTTCTAAGGCTGGGCGGGGGCGGGGGAGGGGGAGACAAGGTCATCATGTGTGACAGCCACAAGATTAGACAATCAGCTAATCACCAGCAAATCTGAATCCCATCTTTACATAGAACAAATATAGTATTTACGTAAAAGTTGTTAAGAGTTCCTCTTTTTAATTAGCAGAAATAAATGCAAGATGAATGGTAACTAGGCAGCTGGCGGATTTAGTAGCACAGTCACGCCTGCAGTAGTACTCCAGTCCTTACACACAGCGCTCCTGGGGTGCGGCAGACCCTACGTGTACACAGTATTTATAAAAACCAAAGTACACAGGGCCAGAGAACATTGCCTGGCCTTGCTGGATGGCAAAGGTCCTGGCAGTGTGCAGGGCCCAAGAGGGGAGAAGCCAAGATGCCCAGCAGGGAGGAGGGGCTGTGAAGATACCACCAAGGCCCCACGGGTCTATTTCAGGCCTGGCATGTGTCTAGAGCAGCCCGGAATGGACCTCCCCAGCAGGAAGTAGACTAGCGGACAAGGGAAAGGTAGCAGCTGTCTTGACCCTCCTGACTCTTTCTCTGCTCTGGCTGCTTATTTCTTTGGCTGGCCCTGGATATTTACTGGGTATTTCTCAAGCTGCTACCTGAGGTCCATACAGAGAAAGGGAATTTTTTCTTTCTTTCTTCCCGAAGCTCCCGAGGAACTAGATCCAGGGGTAATGCTCTCAACACATTGGCACTGAGAAGTTCCTGGCCAGAGGAGCACCCAGTGTTGGCGGGAGCCAGGGAAAGAAGTCCAGAGGAAGAGATAGAGATGGGAATTGGGTTTCCAAGGATGCATAGAAGGGAGTGTAACAAACACAGGTGAAGAGCGGCAGTTGCTATGCTCATGAGTGCCCAGGCTCATGGAGGTGGGAGAAGGAAACAGGGTCTTGGATGCCAGAATAAGGCCTCCTAGAGAGGGCCACTCAGAGAGATGCTCAGCCTCCCCCTTGGCTGGTCTTTCCCCAGTTCCCCTCCCCCAACCCCAGCACCACAGAGAGGGCCAGGTGGACCCCCGCCATTAGAGGCAGCTGGTCTGGCTCAGCAGAGCACGCACTAGCAGAGGGAGGCTAACCTGATTACAGGAGCTGTCAGTCTGCAGGAAGGGAGGTGGCTGGGATGGGCGCTGGGAATGTACGGATCGGCACAGATGGGGCCAGCCTGGGGTCCTCAGTGACGGGTGGTCTCTGGAAGCCTGGGAAGCCAGTGGACAGCCCCTACCCCCACTCCAAAGCTACAGCACCCTGAAGAGCAGCTACCCCCGCCTGGACACAAGCTCTGGTCTCTAAAAAAAAAAAAATGAGCTGGGGGGCAGGCAAATTGGTCTCCAGGCAGGCCCTTTGAGGTTCATCACACTCCCTACCACTCCCTCTTGTCTTCCACTAGACCAGTGTCTAGGCTCCTGAGTGTGCTGCCCTGGGAACAGTGGTTCCTCCCCACAGGAACTCAGAGAAGCAGGTAAGGGAGGAATCTGAGAGCCAAAGCCCTGGGTGGTAGCTTAAGGGTGCCTTTGAACACTGTGGGTTCAGAAGGATTCCCCAAAGGGAAACCCTTTCACCTCTTCAGCAGGGCAGCTCTTGACCCTCCCTCAACCCCCCCCCCCTTCCAAAAAGCATCTCAAGCGGCTTTTATGGGCAACCCCACCAGGTCTAAGGACTGGATGCCAACTCCTAAGAAGCTGCTTTGGATTTGTAGAAGATCAAGATCCCACCCTCAGGCGTCTCTACTCTGTAAGTCCTGCCTGGGGCCAAAATCAATACAAGTCCTGTGTCACTGGGGCAGGAGCAGGGCCTGCTAAGCTATTCCTTCCATCTAGGGAGGGGCTTGGGGGGGTCTCCTCTGCCCCTTGATCTCAACCCCAACTGCAGGCAGCAGCTGAAGGCGGGGCGGGGCAGTGTCTCTGGGAAGCCTGGAGCTCTTGCAGAGCTGCCTAAGTGCTTCTCTAAGGAAGCACTGGGTGTCATTCATCAGCTGGGTTTCAGGACTGAGAGAAATCAATGGTATCTGCACTGCAAACTCATCATTAGGACGGGAAAACTCTGCAACGGAATTGATTTGTTTAAATATAATAACACAATTTAACAGAGGGCTGTGGGGGGTGGGGTAGGACCTCAGCTAACAAAACACAGCCCTATAGCTCAGAGGGAGGCTTTGGACCACTGGGGAGCCTGTGGCAAATCATCTTCCATGGTGCCTGCTGAGGCCCTTGAAGCCAGGGTGAGCTCCAGGCTCCAGGTGGCCCAGATATGACCTCAGCAGCAGTAGAGCCAGAATCCGGCCTGGCTACAGCTGTGTTGCACTTGGAGATGATTTTGCTTGAACATGGGTTCACCCAACACACTGTCATTAGCCCCACCCCACCCCTCCGGGGTCCAGACACTTGTGGAGAGAAAATGAATACACTCTGAGGTCGGATCAGAGGGTGCTCAGTGGAGATGAGGTGACAAAGAGACAACATAGACCAGCAAGCACTAAGTGGGGTTCTTGGGGGTGTCAGGAGCCCTGGGAAGAACTACTAGGATAGAAAGGTAGGGGTGGGCATTTGAGTTACATCAAAGACAAAGTAAGACTTTTAAAGGAAGATAATGGACAGCTCAAGAATGAAGCACTTCCCTGTCCCGACAAAAAAATGGATAAGCACTACACCCATCATCCATACAGTGTCCCAAGACCCCGAACATTCTTATCACATGTCACTTCATTTAATTCCCGCGCCCATGATGAAGGTGCTATTGTTACCCATATGTCATAAATTATCTGGGCTGCCCAAAGTCACATAGCTGCAGAGCTGGGAGCACATGCCTGCTCTCTCCCCACTGCGGAGCTCCACCCCCTCTCTGCGACTGAACATCCCTGTGAACAGACAGGCAGCTCCTGTCTCCGGAAGCTGGGCCTGAGCCACACTGGATAGCTGGGGGCAGCAGTTCTAGGTAGTGTCTGAGAAGGGTGTGAGGATATAGTTAAAGCTTTGTTGTTCTGGTCCAGCATGCACTGCATCCACAGTGAAGCTAGGCACGGACTAGGCACAAAGCCAGGCTTGCACAGAGGTGCCACACTACCCATACCACCAAAGGCCAGAGGCTCAGGTGGGCTAAGAGAGGCCCAAACAGCTCTCTGACCTCACCCAGCCAGGAAGATGGCCTTGATCACTGCCGTCTTATAATTTGGACTTTTCTCTGGTTGTGATGGGAAGCCGGGGAGACAGAGAAGGATGGGAGACCGTGACATAGAGGCAGAGACACAGTAAGGCCTGGCTGCTGGCAGGAGCAAGATGGGGAGAGGGACACAGATCCAGACATGATTAAAGGGTAAGGGGATGAGGCAGAGGTGGGTGGAGATGATATCACCTGCTTCTTCCATAAGAGACCTGGCCTCAATATGCACTGCAGTCTATATTGGTTAACAAATGACCCAGGACCCCAGGGAGTACTGGCTCCTCACCCCAGAAGTCCTGGCCTGGGCACTGGTAACGCAGGCCAGCAGCTGTTTCAGGCTCCACTCTGCCCCTCTGCTGGTACTTCTCCTCTGTCAATGGTGTACTCCATTGCTGTACCAGGAAGGCCCTGCTGGGGGCTGGGGGGCTGGGGGCGGGGACCCTTCTGCCTTTCCTATTAAATCTCAGGGCTAGAGAGACAGATGACTCGATATGATGGGACATCAAGAAGGAAGGCAAAGGGAGAATCCACAGGAACTCAGAGGCCAGCCAGTCTAGTGTCCATGTCCACAAAAGCAAACAGCAAGAAAGCCTATCTCAAACAAAGTAGAAGGAAGGTGACCTTTGCATGTGACCTTGAGCACATGCCACCCTTTGTCCCAAAAGAGAGTCGAATCCCCAGGATGTGGAACTTGTGTGCTAACCCTGGGGCAGGATGAGGTATGCTCAGCTGTTTGGCCACTCAAGAATCTGAGCTGACTCTTGATTCTGACTTCCAGTGTCACCCCTTTCCAACTGTGGGTGGCCTCTCTGTGCCTCCGTCTCCTCATCTGGAATGCAGTGTACAATAAGGACCTTGTGTAGGGAGGTTTGGGGACTGAATTCGGCATCCCATGTGCTGTGCTCAGCAGCTGACACCAGTCACTCAACATGGCAGGTGGCCACTGTCATTATCACCAACTGAGCAACTAGCCTCATTGCAGGAGGTGCAGCCGATGCGTCCTGCATGCTAACTGGATGGGCGCGCGCATGCGCACTCTTCTGTGTACGCAGGCGCTGATGACCAAGCTCTCGGACTACTTAGTGTAAGTTACGCCATTATCCGATTGTTTCGGCTGAGGAAACTGAGGCATGCTGGGGTAGCCCATGCACAAGGCGTGAGTCCAAACCTGGAAAACCACTTCTGTTTCCACTGGGCTGAGTCCAAAGCCAGCCAGCCACTGGATGAAGGCCAGTGTCTACACACTTCTGGTCATGCTGACCCAGGACACGAACCAGACAAACACTGGCTAGGCAGGCATGGCAGGCCATCCGGGAGCGCACAGGGAATGGGCAAGAGGCCCTGACCGGAAAGACATGAAGTTGCCAATCCTTAGCCTGTTCTGGAACGTTCCTTTCTTGTTCCAGCATCTCATTCTCAATTATTAGGTTCCCAGTAGAGTGTATGAGAACAGCCCAAGAGGTGCTCAGTCCCTGACCCAGCCTTTCTGTACATTGCCTCAGTATATCCTTCCCGTACCCTATGGTCACGCGGTGCTGTCCACCTTCAGAGGTGGGGATTCACGTAGGCTCCCAACATCCTTGCCAAAGCCTGTCTCCTCTTCCTTTCTGGAAGGGTAAGGATGGACAAATAAACACCTCACTGCATCTGGGTCCAGTGTAGAGCAAGATGAAAATTGAGTTCCCCATCAACAGGGAAGAGAGCATGCCCCTGCTGAAGTCCAGGGATGGGGTGACCACTCTAGGCAGGGAATGTCCACGGGGAAGGAAGGAGATGGAGCTGGGGTACCAGCAGGGCCACTGCGGACAGCTGGAGGACATGGAGACCTGACAGAGACTCCTGCTCAGAGTGCAAGGCGGAGCCTAGTGCCACCCCAGGATAAAGGTCACTGAGGCGGGGAGCAAGCGTAGGCTGGGCAGGGGCTGTGGGAAGCTGGCCCTAGCTATTTTTAGCATCTTTATGCAGGAGGGAGAGAGGCCCTTCTCCCTACCAGGTAAATGTCAGCAGCACCAGAGCTTGTGGCCAATTAGAGCAGATAAAGTCCAGGAGGGAGGAGTGCAGGGCCTTGCCTCCTCTGGATCTCCAGCAGCACTAGCCAGTGGCTCCCTTAACATACAGGCAACATCTGCTTGGTCCCCAAAAGAGCATGGCCAGGATCCACGATCCGCAGCATGATTTTTTAGATTGGCTGTGTGACCTTGGCCAAATGTCCTGCCTTCTCTGACTCCAGCTTTTCCCCCATTGGAATCAGGCTGACACCAAGCTGGTATTCTGAGAATGACATGAGTCAAAGGTCATGGAGAGGCTTTGGGTTCAGCCACCCGTGCCACCATTTGCTGTAGGCAGCTGTGTACTCTGCTAGGGTACAGGAGATTCATGCGATCCCAGGAATCGGAGTCCAGGGGGCCTGGGGCTGTAGCTACCGACGACAGGAATGAGATGGGAACAAAACCATGGTTGAGTCAGACACGACAGACACACAATGTGGGGTGATCAGGGAGGAGCCCACAGGGCCCGGAACTTGCAGTGACTGAAGACTGGTGTCAGCCGTGAAAGTCTCCCGATGTACTACTACACTTGCATCAGAGCCTGGGCCACCTGCCACAGCCTTGAGAGGATCACCCTCTCCCTGCCGCCAGCTTCTCCCCGGAGGCAGTTGTTTATAGGAAAGATGGGATGCCCAAATCAGACCATTCTCCCAAACCCACTCCAGGAACAAGATCCTCATCCCACAAGTAGTAGTAGGCTTATAAGGCCAGTCCCTGCCCCCTGGATGGTTTAGGCTAGGAAACTCTTGGGGTCTTGTTTATTTGTTTGTTTGTTTTTCAAGACAGGGTTTCTCTGTGTAGCCCTGGGTGTCTTGGAACTCACTTTGTAGACCAGGCTGTCCTCGAACTCAGAAATCTGCCTGCCTCTGCCTCCCAAGTGCTGGGATTAAAGGCGTGTGCCACCACCACCCGGCTAACTCTTAGGGTCTTAAACTGGCCTTCATCAGCCAGGGAAAAGCTCTGAGCCCAGCTGGAGTTTACTTCCCCAAGGACAAGACATTTCTGTCTCTCCCTCAGCAAAAACCCAAGTGCAGCTTGTGCTGACCAAAGGCAGATGTTCCTACCAAAGCCTAGAGGTTGGTGCCTGGAGCCTAGAGAAGATCCAAGGAAAACTGAGGCACAGAGTGGAACATTTAGGGAGTTAGTACAAACTCTATTCTTCTGGCACCTGCACTTGCAAAGCCAGATACCCACCCCTTTCCTTTATCACCCCCCCCCCCCCATCCCTCTACATTGTCCTTGGGTCAGCCTCGTTGGCCAGCCTTTCCTGAGGCTTGGATGCAGGCAGTGAAGTTCAGGTTCATTCTTGAGGACCAGCTGCAGGGCCTTACCCCAGGTCACAGGGACACCATTACCGCCTCCCAGATTGCAGAGCAGATGGACACTCAGCGTCCTTCTGTAGAGGGAGCTGATAAGGATTATGGGTGGACTCTGTCCTCCTCCATAGCATCCTGATACCAAGTGAATGGGTCAGGGTGGCAGGGATGACCCAGAAGGCAGTGATCAGTTTTCTCAGAGCTGGACTCCTCAGCCCCTTCTAGGTGAGTCTCCACAGACAACTGAACTTCCCTGCTCCTGCTCCTTGCAGTAACAGCTCCTCATATGACCTTTTTTTTTTTTTCGGTCAACACAGTGCTCTGGTCACTATTGCTGGTCCCCTCTGTCAGCATCACCATCTTCCATACAGCCAGAGTAGCTCAGGAGGGCAGTGTCTGTGGGTGTAAGGCTGGGTGTGTCTCTGGGCCTCAGGTCTCCTTATGCCATGGGGACCTTGGCCAGGTGACTTCTGAAGCTCATTCCTTCCCTGGGACAGAGTGTGACATTTTGATGACTCAAGACAGTGACCAGCTCAGGGTCTTCTCCTTTGCTTTGAGGTATGTGAGGGCTTTGGACCCAGGGACAAAGGCACAGGTAGAGCTGTCGTTTACTCTGAGTATGGCCTGGGCACGTGTCTCACAAACAAGAGCACGGTGAACTCCTGGCAAGACCTGATGGATGAGCAAACCTCAGCGGGAGGAAGAACTGTTTGTATTACATTCACAGAGTGCTTTGGGGCCTTCAGTCCTAATATAAGTAGATCATTGGTTTAGCCAGAGAGAAAGCTAGCCTAGTCCACCTTCAGAAGGAGTCCCAAGTCATAGCCTCTTGTGTCTGGCATAATGTAGCTGTAGCTGTGTACCCCCCGCCTGGTTTCTGGGCTTCCCTAATCCCAACTTGTCCCCCAGGAACATGCACCCCAAACTCAAGAGCTGAGTTCAGATCCTTGAAGAGTGAAGGACTGATATATGTGCAGAGGGTGACAGAAGGGCAGTGGTTGGCTCCTCCTTGGACTGTCCTCATCCTGACTCTGGGTAGGTAGGCTTTTCCCTCCCAGAAAAGGTACTAGGGGCTTCAGGACCTGCTGGGGCCCAAAGGTCCAGGTCCAGGAGTAAGCCATCCATCACTATCCCTCTTCCCCCAGCCTGGGAACTAAGGCTCTGGCTCTACCTCCAGTGTGGAGGCTGAGGCTGAACCCTAAGTCCCCCAAGAGCTGCCCTTGCTCCCATTCCAGAAGAAGCCAGATTTCCAGCTGTGGCTGAATAGATCTACCTGGCTGTCTGTGAGGCTGCCAGGATACACAGACACCCCAGGAGACCTGTGAGGAACACCACAGTGCTTCTCTTCCTCCAAGCAGACTTCTTGGCTACCTCCTTGGTTTTCACCCTCACTGACTGGTCACTTTTGTTCCTGTACACTGAAGTTCTGTGAGCACTGCTTTGAACTTACGCTCAGCCAGCTGTCTAGCCACCATCTGAATTTAGCATGAGGGACCAGCATGGTTCCAGTGCCTGTGAGAACCAGTCTGACAGCAGGGAGAACAAACGCTTTTCAGAAAAAAGCTTGATCCCAGTTCCACTAATGGCTGTGTGACTCCGGATAGGTTTCCTAGCCTCTCTGTGTTGTGAGTTTCCTCATCTGTACAACAGGATAAATTCAACTTTCACTGTATTGTTGATGCCTTAAGATTTACCTTCTGGTTGTATAGGCTGAGGAATGGCATCAGAAAAGGGCAGGGACCTCTCCGAGGTCACACAGCAGATCTGATGGAAAGGTAGACCTACCCTGCTGACCCACACGGGCAGGAATGAGCAGCAGGCTGGAGACTATCTCCAGCTCCAGGCTGGAGTAGCAGGAGGGGGTGGGGGGCAGGGCAGGCTGCAGAGGCTGCTGGTGGTGGGGTGGCTTGGAGGCCACAGATTCCAGGCAGGGCCTGGGGCATGCATTCTCAGCTGGACTGAAGACTGACAGGCATGCCACAGGCGGCCCTGGAACTTCAGTTCTGCCTGACCTCGGGCTGGGCCCAGCCAGCCTTCTGCGTGCTGGCCTTGGCAGCCCACACTGTGCTTAGCCCTAGAAGTGCACAGATTGCAGATGATTACATCACTTCCTGGAGCCTGGAGGCTGGTGGGGCAGCAGTGGGTGACTCTTGTCATGTGGCTGCCCAAGGCACGTGCATGGACTCACCTCCTCAGGAGCCCAGATCTCTCCCACCCTTTCCCACTATGTCTTCTTAGTGGTTCCACAGCAAGCCTCTCTCTAGGAACCGCGCCCATGTATTCTCACAGCTGGGCTCAACCAAGTCAAACACCCTGACTGCTACCACCGCTGATCCACAGGCCCTGCTGTGTCGTCAGAGAGCTTCAGAGTGCGGTCAGAGTGCTATTTGACCCCTCCCAAAGCAGACTCTCCTCCTCACCTGCAGATGATGCGGTGGGGCTTAAAGAGGCATTGCCACTAGACTGGGGTAATAAAAGAATAGAGACATGGAGCTTCAGGAACCCAGAGTCTAGGCCCTGAGCTCACATTCTTAACCCTGTAATGTTCACTGCAACCATCCAGTGTGCCCTTCCTCTGTACATTCCAGCCATTGAAGGGGCAGACTGTCACAACCCGACAGGACACCCTCTCCTGTGCATCTGGCCTTTCCAGCTGTGATGGTCAGAAGCAACTCAAGTTTTCTCTCCTCTGCCCAAGTTCTGTGTGGACTCACTGTATCCCCTCTGAAGGAGCAGGACTGAAGGCAGCCTTACTCTGGTGGGCCAGACCTCCAGGACCCACTAGGTCATCTTCATCAGCCTAGAACCTGGAGCCTCTCTAGCACAAGGGGTTGGAGTTGAATTTTACAAAGAGGGAAGAATCAGACTCCATGGCAAAGCCCAGGTATGGTCCTCTACAGCCATCACCCATCTCATGGCCTGGGTGGATCTCACCACAGCCCAGAAGCTTGGAGAGGTTTTAGGCCTCTCATAGCCTTCGGTTTTTGCATCCAGCCAATAGGAATAATGCCCTTTATGAAATCTAATGAGTTATGCAAGCACTTTGCCCACTGCAGAAAACCACAAGAAACAGCCCCTGGTTGAAGCACCAGGAAACAGAAGGCTCCAGGCATCCAACCCACAAGACCGAGTGGACAGAAACAGGTGGGGGTGGGGTTGGAAAGCCCAGACAAGAGGCTTTGCAAACAGAAGCCTCTGGACTTTGCTGGAGCGTCTCTGCTGCTGAATCTCCCCTTCTCTCTGTTCCTTGACATATATGCTACCTGGTCTGGTGGACTTGAGAAATACCAAAACCCAGGCTGGTCATTTTAGCGGGGCTGGGACTGTGGCACAGGGATTGTAGGACAGGCTGAAACAATGTACCCAAGAGAGCTCCCACACACCCTAATGTAGCCTCTCCCCAGTTGCTTGAGAAAAGATGGACCCTGGCATCACAGAACCTCTTACTGTGGGAGGGGCACTGCGGCTCATATAGTGGACAAGGCTCGGAGGCCAAGGGGCCTTGTGCAGGTTCAGTGGGCTGTGTATGCCTTCTAAGCGGTGGAACCTCAGGCAGGGTCAGCAGGCTGTGGATGGCTGAAAGTGGTAGAGCGCTCACTTGATGGCTGCCACTTGGATGGAGATCTGGCTTCACGGGCCACCCTTTGACACACTGGTCCTCAAGCTTTAAAGGACCTCAATGTGCCATCACCATCTTGAAATCGTTGATACTTTGTACACAACTGACTTTGGTTTTTATTTTCCATTGGGCTCTGCAAATGATACAACTGGTCCTGCTTCCAACAGATTCTCACAGGTACTTAGATGCAGGCAGAATGGCTGTGAGTTAATGCTTGCTTGCCTGGGACTCTCTATAGGAGCTGTGTCTTCTGTTTGGTCTTCCATGTTTCCCTCTTATCAACATAGTAATGCTCTCTCCTTCTCCAGGCCAACTCCAGAGCCTCTCCCCAGGGTTCATTTCTGGGCTTTCTACCATAATACAGATGCTATTCTCAGGCCTGGAAGGGACCCAGCAGAAAGGAGAGCTAGGGTGCAGCATATTTAATCAATATCAATTCTGGCCCTGTCATTCCTGCCTCTGTAGCCCACCCTCTCTAGGCCTCAGTTACCCCACTCAATGTGAAATGGCCAACTTCCAGAGGGATCCAGATCAGAGAAAGCTAGATCGTAGCAACCAGCACAGCCTGTTCACTTTGTAGAAGACTTCTCCTTTTGCACTGAGTTATCACTACTGAGGAGACTCAGCCCCAACCCTCAAAAAGGAGCCCCAGGATGGGGAAACCAGGAGAGAGTTCGGGGGTGCACAGACCTGACCTTGAACCCAGGTTTTGAACAGCATGTGGCCTCGGACAAGGTACCAAGGCTCAGTCTCCTCATCTGTACACTGGTGATGGTGACAGCCACCCCTCAAGGGCAGTTATGGAGGGAAAATGGTACCAGTGTACAGTCAGGTACTCACAGGAGCTATGACTACTGTTATTATCTCTGTGAACTAAACTAGAAGGCAAAATCCATCAGCAGGATGGAGAGACCTAACAAGCCTATACAGGGTACTGATGGTAAATAAACCACACTCCCAACAACGAGGCTAGGTCCATGCCCTCTCCTCTCCGGCTTCAGAGCTCAGGAACAAAACAGAAATTGGGAATGAGACATTTCCCCACCCAGCTCCTCCAGCCAGATCTCCTACTTCAGGTGGCCACAGATACCTGCCCAGCCCTCAGTGGCCGATTCCCAGTACCAATATAGCTGGCCCATCCACTCACCTGCTAGGGCTCCTGCCAGTCGATCACAACTCAAGGCTAATGTGATGTTGGGGAAGGGAGGCTGTGGCGAAGGAGATGCTGAGTAGATTCTATGCTGTCTGAGTCCTGCAAGAAAAAGCAGAGAGGAAAATGAGCTCTGAGTTCAGGACTGCAGGAAAACCCCAAGTCCCCTAGCTGACCTCTAGTGTGCCCTCAGAAAGGTCTCAGTTTCTTTATCTGTAGACTAGCAGGGGAAAATATCCCTCTCACAGTCAAGAGACTTGACTGTGCACAGGACCATGCCTGCCAGGGTCCCTCAGACTACCTTCTGGGGAATAAAGCCAGGTGCCCAAGAGGAGCTCCATGGAAACTGGGGGCTGTAGCTCCTCTTAGAAGAGGCTCAGGGTCTTGGAATTCATACTCGAGACTCTAGAATCAGCCTCAGTGGCCTGTATGCAGACAGCAACAGTCAAACCTCCACACCACCACTATACCCCACCAGCATGCCTCTAGCTCCCCCCTGGCTCTCTTCTTCTCTGTCCTTCCAAGCCTTAGTGGACTTGGGGCCCATGCTTGGGCCCTCTGAGAGGCCCTATCTGACTACCTGCTTCTGTTCTCTGCAGATTTGAGGCATATTGACCAAGTCTCTCCCAGATTTCCAAAGTCTCATCAGAAAGGTCTAATCTACCTTTCCTCGAACATTGTTATCAGGGCCCCAGGGACCACTTGGTGTTGTATGGAGTGTGCAGGCTAAGCAATGAAGACAGCAATCTTGGTACAGTGAGGGTGAACCTGTGAGCCAGCTCATATGTGCTTTCATTTAGGTCTCCAGAGTATCCCTAACAGCTTCCTGTTGTCTGGTGCCCCCAGACAACTGACAGTTGGGGATCAGCTATGGGGAATCCCTAGGAATAGAAAAGGTATCAGAGAGAAGAAAGCTTTCTCAGGAAACATTGCTTAAGCCTGCTAGCCTACTAGCCCTCCTTCCTCCAGCCTGGAAACCTGAAGCCAGGGCTCAGAGAGGGCAGCATCAGGAGCCTCTTGCAGCATCTGCACAGGTGTCAATTGAGCAAAGACCCACATCAGGCCGATCTACAGCTGGCAAGCCTTCCTAAACTCCCTTCTGGACGCTAACTACTGCAGGTGGCGCAAACACTGGCATCGCCACTGTAGAGGAGGGTGTGAGACAGTCTGCTGGGCTAGCCCAGGACCCAGAAAATCCATTTCAACAGCAATGTACACAATACTTCAGGCGGTTCATCAGTACCAGGCACAACAGCCCCACAGTGAACACTGCACATGAACACAGGCACAGAATAGACAGATTAGTGCATCATGCACACACCCTCAAAGTATCAGGAGAGGGTGGAACTAGCCATAGCCACCAACAGAGCATCAGTCTGAAAGCCAGACATGGGCGAGAACACACTTGGAGAGCACTTAGACCAAGGTCAAAAAGAGACAAGGGGACTTGGGGCTGAAGCACAACCATGTAGCAGCTTCTATTAAGGGGCAGTTAGCTCTTCCCCTGTGACCCGGTGTGAGCCTTCAATCTTGTTTGAGGAACAGGATTCGGTGCAACTGGCATTTGCTGGGTATAGAGACCTAGCTACAGGAGGCTCTACCTTTCTGAGCCTGATTCTCTGAAAGCCTTAAGACCTCAGAGGAAGGCATTCTACAAGGAAGGAGAAGGGAGGTCCAGCCAGCATCCCAGCCCAGTGCCCAATAGGGGCAGAAGCCTCATGTGACTGGAGAATCCTAAGGGACATCCCAGACAAGGAGGGGCCTCTTGCAAAATGCTCCCTCCCCCTCCCCCCACCTCCAGACCACTCCTTTTAAAATGGAACAGATAACCGAGACCATGCTTCACCAATCAGAACCCTTTGTGTGGTGGGAGTGGCATCTGAGAGGAACACGTGGCCTTCTAGGGAGTCTGGAATGTTGTGTTTCTTGGTGGCGCAGTGGTTACACAAGCATGTTCACTTTTGAGACAATTTATTCAGCTACATGAGTAGAGTAGGACACTTTCCTGAGTGACATTTCAATAGCAGCTGAGTGACAGGTCTGGCTCCTCCCTGCACTGCCCTCATGCCCCACCTCCCTACTCTCCACACTCCACAGCTGCCTCACCTCTGCACCTGGGATGCCCCACCCCTTCCCACCATGCCAGGTGGTGCCTTCTGCAGAAAGCCTTCTGTACCTCCCTCCCATCCTTTTCTGGGCCCATGAGTGCTTGCACAGTTCTGGGCAGAAGGGAATAGAGCCTATCTCAAGCAAGGTGGAGTCTTTTTCTTCTGACTCCGAAGATTCTTCAAGCAGGTGGTACACTCCATCTCCTTAGTCTCCCAGAGAATTGAATCCTACAGTGATCTGTCTCCAGGTGACACAGATCATAGGCCAGCATCAGATGAAGAGACGCTTTACCATCAGTGAAGACCGAAGGTGAAGCTGAACTTGGGGATGCAAAGAGATTTCCGTGATGGGGGAGAATTAAGGGGTTCTCTTGTTGTAGATGGCACTATAAATGTGTGCCATTCTCCCATAATTACCTATTAAAATAAGACCACAGAGCCTGAAGGGCCAAGGAAGAGGCATAGGAATTGACTCCTCTGAAGTACCTCCGGGTAGCCCTCAGGCTCAGCCTGCATGCCAGCCTCCACACCCTGCTGGGCAACAGAGTCTCAACTGAGTCCCAGTGCTAGGGTCTAGGCACATACAACCAACCTCTTGTCTTCATCTTCCCAGCTCCAGCCCTGTTTTAAATGTATGTGTGACCACTAGCCCCTTAGTTCACCACCCATCTGAAAGGTAGGCTCATTCAGTCATCTTGGATAAGTCTGTTTTCCCTCTTCCGTGGAAGGCATGAGGGCCAATAGGTCAAGATGTTGTGGGTCTTGGGTCTTTTTCTGTCCCTACTGTGCCAGCAACAATTCCAGCTAACAGCCACCTGAGGAAGCCAGCTCACTCTACAGAGGCCATAGCACCTATTCCCCACCTCAGACACCCTTTACTAAGAAAGGAAGCCTCATGCATGGGTGAGCCACAGCACGGCCAGGTCCCTGGGGAGAGGTCTGCTGGAAAGGCAGCTGTTTGTATGTGTAGGGGTGAGTAGGGAGAGAACAGCATCCCTAAAGGTATTCAGGTAGAGGGAGGGCCCCACGAGGTCACAGGTAGATCAGACGCAAGCTGGACTTCAATTTCTCAAACTCCCCTGAGGACCAAATCACTCAGATGATTGCTGAACCCACAGTGTCCTGTCCTCTCCCTGGAGAGAATGCAGGTCTGGAAGACAGCCCAGGAATTTAAATTGTTAACAAGACCTCCCAGGTGATCTTCTGCATCTGGAAAGATAGGCAACACAGGCAGGTGACCTTCCAGGTCCTTCTGGGCCCAGAGATTATCAGCTTTGAATATCTCTCTCCACCATCCCAAACCCATCTGGAAGATATCAGCCCTCCAGTGCAATGGTCAGAACACATCGTTAACAATGATCTAAAAGCTTCAGGAGGGGGGAGGGGTAAGGCTGGGGGGGGGTTCATCCCACGGTGGTAGAACCAGTCGAGCTCCTTCCCAGCTCCTGAGCCCCCAGAGCCTCATGCTTAGCATGGGGCAGGGTTTGGGGGAGCAACAGCTGTTTAGCTGCTGTTCAGTGGGGCTCCAGAAAAGCAATTATCTTGCTCTTAGCAGAAAGGCATGGGCCATTTTGAACACACACACACACACACACACACACACACACACACACACACACACACACACACTCATCCCAGGCCAAGATGCTGTGGTGGCCCTCATTGCCACCCGCTCCAGACTCCAGATTTCTGACTCGCTCGCTCCACCTCAACCCTCTGAGCACACTTCCAACACTTAAATCATTTAGCCCGCTAAACCGGAGACGGCAAAATGGGTGCTATTTCTTAAAAACATACAGAGAGCGTATTAAATTATTGATAGCCATTAAACAGGAGGAAAATATTAAACAGCTCTCAGCCCTTATCAATCATTCATGCAGTTTCCACTGGGGTGTTTTCTGGAGTGATCACTCGGGCAGCCCGGGGAGCTGGCTCCTGCCAGCAAGGAAGGCACAGGCTGGAGAGAGGCCAGCAGCAGGCTGGCCCCAGCCCCAGCCCCAGCCCCAGCAGTCACCTTGGGTAGGGGTATGTGGGGGCAGGGAGGTAAGGTATTGCACTTGCTAGAACCCTTTGCTCTTCCCCCACATCATTAACAAAGGGAGACTCCGGCACCGCCTTCAGGAGCCTCTTAATTAAATCCAGCCTGCTTTTATTGGGCACCTACTATATATCAGGCCTGCGGGATGCACAAATAAACAAGTCTCAAGGCCCTCAGGGGCTAATGGCAGCGGCAGTGGGGAACCCATTGCAAGAGAACGTGACTGTGCTATACAATGATGGAGCCCAAACAAGAGGCCCATGGGGAGCTGGTGCAGAGAAGACAGGACAATGGTGGCAGAAGAAGGATTCACTGAAGTAATTCCTGGGGGCATTCCTGGGGGAGGAAATTGCCCTGAGGGTAACTGGGGAGTGGAATAAGGGGGACAGTCTTGGTAAAGACCGAATACTGCTTGGACCTGTTTGAGGGGCAGCTGCTGACTAGGTGGAATAGCAGCTTGAGCACAGGCATAAGGCATAATAGATAGGAGGCTAGCATCCTCAGTGTACAGAGGCAGGAGCTTGGGGTTCACCCTAGCTGCCCTGGTCAGTATCCCCACCACACTGGTACGGCAGATCCATTTCCTGGCTCTGATTCAGGACACCTAAGCCAGCGTGACGCAGGCCTGGAGGCTGTAGGTCCAAGGCCCTGCTGTATCCAGCCACAGACAGGCCTGGCAATGCTACCCTTGGGAGACAGGCTCCCCACTGCTGCCTAACCATGCCAAGGACCCAGACACCACCAGGGCTGTGGGAGCCAGGAGATACCTGATACTGCTCCGCCTCACGGTGGAGGGAGCAGCCGCAGCCAGAGGCCATGTGAGGATCCCAGGCCCAGCTGGGCTGCTCAGTCTGACCCTGCTCCTCTAGCCATGCCCAGCACACACTGCTCTTCCCGAATGTTTTTCAGGGCTGTCACTTGCGGCAGCAGAGGCCCTGCCAAGCGTGGATCACACCCTCGGTGGAGCAAGCTGCTGTCTCAGGGAGATGTTTTATGGAGAGGAGAAGTTTACCATCACACCAGGGACTGGAAAGGTTTCACTGGGAGAAAAGTGGGGAGCGTGACTGTGCTATACAATGATGTCTGCAAAGTGGGGAGCGACAAAAGGTCCCTTTCTCAGATACTTGGACCATCATTCAGAAAGGGTGGCCTGGGATTCAGGGAATGTCCCTCAGGTTTCAGGAACCTATGGGGTAGGGGAATGAGTACATCGAGCCGATACAGAGGTGAGACTCTGAAATTAGACCCTGTTCTGCCATCAACTGTCCCCTCCTGGGCTCTGCCTGAACACACAGTGACAGATACTGGGGAAAGCCACATGGCTCCCATGGGACAGGGATGACCTCCAGAGTAGCTGGATACAGCTTGCAGGGAGCATGGAATTCCTGAGGTTGACCCCAATCAACACTGCTCTGTTCACCTCAAGACCCAGAATGACGTCATGCTCCAGCCTCCCTTGTGCGCTTGCCAAAGGTTCAGGGCTCCTGTGTATCCCTGTCATCACCCCCTTCGGGTTGTCACATATGATCTCTTCTCTCTAATTCAGGTTTCACACAGGTGCCTGGCCCTGGGCAGAACTTGCCAGCAGGCTATCTAGAAAGTCTTGCTGACCAGCAAAATCAAGACCCAAATGGGCATAATACCAAACAACTGCTCCTGGCTTTACCTCTGACTTCCTATTGTGAGTTCTTGTCATGGTCAAACTCCCAGTCTCCCAGCTCTTCACTTATTGCTGTATTCACAGAAGTCTCTGTACCCCAGTCATACGACAATTACTCAACCCTTCTGGACTGTCTTGACCCAGGGCCTTTGCATATGACAGTGCATTCTCTACCCAGCCCAATCCTGCTCTCTCTGGTTGTAACTGATGCACACTTTCCACATTACTTTAGACTGAATTCTGGTCACATCTGTTCTGATCTAACTGGGGGACATCATGAATATCAACAGGGCTCCTTTCATCCACACTTGGCACACAGGGTCAGGGTGAGCCTCTAACTTTATTAGACCCCAAACCACCCACCCTCACCCACCAACCAGAACCAGTTCTCCCTCATGGATAACCTGCAGAGGTCTCACAGCAGTTTTAAAAGCTGTTCCCCAGAGAGAGGGTGAGATGCTCTTAGCCAAAAGTAATGAGACTGTATTCTTGGAGTTCCCAAGCCAAAGGAAGGGGCAGGCTTGGGAATTTCCAGGCAAATGCCAACAGAAATTGGCCACAAATGAATCATTAACTTTCAAGTTGAGAGCTCAAGTGCTTGTGCCAAGGTCTTCAACTCTGGACTATGTGGGCCACTTGGCTTCGCTTGGCTCATGACTGAGGCCACCCCTGCCCCTCCTCCACTGGCCATCTGCTTTACCCTGGGGCCTCTGTTCACCAAGAGGCAAGGCCATCTGAGCCAGAGCAGCCCTGGTGGCTAATGGGAGAGGGTTTGCTTTTCCCCGAGACCCATTCCAAACCTCTGTCCTCTCACCCACACCCTTCAATCAGAGTGACCTCTCCAGCTAGCCAAACCCTTTCTGTCCTCTGAAGTCTGTATGCATTCTAGCCTGCCTTCTATCTAAGCCTCGTGACCCCCCAAGCCCCTGCAGCCCTGCTTGTGTCTCTGTGAGGTCTACCTGAATTGCCCTGAGTGCCTGGGACTCATTTCTGCTAGGACCTTTCTCTACTCCTCTGTACCCTTGCAACGGCCAGGAAGCTGGCACCACCAGGGACCCACTGGACACAGGGCTCAGTTGGAATCCCACAGCTCTAAGCCCAGGGACAGCAGTTTGCTGAGTTAATATAAGGCCTGCAGCTCTCATAGGGTTAAGATGGGTGGTGATTTGTTCCCCATCTTCTCAGGCTCCTTTTCGGGGCCTGTGCCCAATTGCCCTGTGGACCAAAGGTAGCAGATAAAGGTGACCTCAGGCTTCAAGTTAGGGGAGCTGGGTGGTACCGAATGCCAGTTCCCTTGTAGCCAGCAAAGACCCAGAAACAACAGCCTCATTCCACAGGATACCACCCTACAAAGGCCTGGACGCCACATAGCTGGTCTAGAGCACAGGCAGAACCTCACAAATAGACATCCTATCCTTGTGCAATGCCATACAGCATGCACTCATCTAGCCACCTGTACAGGGCCACTGAACAGAGTGATGGGTGTCACTGCCTTTTGCGTTCACTATACGTGACCCTTATCCTTCCTCCACTGCATGGAGAAAGACTGCCACAGTAGTGTGAAAGGTGGACTCCAAGTTCCACAAACATTTGGATGGAGCTAAAAAGGAAGTGATTGTCTGATGTCCAGTCAAAGTAGTTGTTTGGGAAGGTGGGCCCAGGCCTCCATCAGTCTCTAATGCCCCCACACTCCTGGGCGCCCAAGCTTAGAGCTTTGACAAGTGCTGTGAGTACCATCTCGTCCATCACCCCACCTTCTTCACAGAGTCCTTTGTCCATCTGGTTTGTTCATCAAAGTGGCCCTGTGAAGTTGGGCATGCTGGTTCAGGACTGTAACTCTGACACCCAGGAGACTGTGGTGGGAGGATTTCAAGTCCGAGATCAGTCTGAGCAAATTATCAATATTCGAGAAAGAGAACACAGTGAAGAGCTCTCCAAGGCAGCTAGTGAAGGTCCTTATCACCATGTGACAGATGGGGACCCAAATCCTGACTGGGAAGGAGCCTGACTTACCCAGTGATCTAGACAGCAAGCTCCATCTGAACCTAACCGAAAATGGCTGCCCTTAAAGCCATTAGCAAACAAGAAAACACAGGATGGAGAGTCATGTGCTCCTGACAGGACCTGGGTTAGTGCCCTCATCTGCCTGCTTTGGAAGTGGGTTCTGTGACACAGCGTTTTTCCTATGGCCTGGTTCACAGTTGATAGACATGGTAGGGGAGAAATGGGAGACTGGGATGCTCTGGGAGAGGGGGAGGAGCAGTTGGGAAAAAAGGTAGGTAAAGGGCTCCAAAGACAAATGAAGCTATCTCCCTACCACCAGCAGGGTTCCTTATTCACAAACCTAACGTCAGGCCAGATACCTGGAATAAACTGAATATTTGTGTGTGTACACACACGTGTATACATACACATCCTCCTTTTATACTCCATGTTTGCATATATAGGGACTTGATAAGGTAGAGAGTACAAGGTAAGTCAGTGTCTGTATGCACTTGTGTGTGTATATAGACATTCCCCATCATATCCCTGCCGGTCATACCTGTTAAACACAGGTTGCACACATACAGACTGACAAGCAGACATCCATCCCACAGGACCCCTGCTGCCCCGAGTGCTGGCAGGCACACCTGTATGGCACACTGTTTATTTCCACTCAAATCAAGAGCAAGGATATCTGGTGCACACAGCACATGCTCCCAGACACGGGTCAGGACACATGTGTACACACTCATGCACGGCAGTCCCGGAGGTGGCCAGGACAGGGAGACGAGCAAAGAGAGCAGGTGGCAGGCAGCCATGTCCAGGACTGGGCAAGGAACCCTCACTGCTGCTGGGTTGAGTCGATGGCACAGCTCACAGCAACCCCATAAATCACGAAGCCACTTGCCGCAGCTGTTTAAATCTCCACTGCTGGACTTGGCACTTAGGACAAAGGGCCAGCAGCTATGGGCAGAGAAGAGGGAGGATGCTGGCATTTGGCACCACCCACTCCAGGACTGCCACCCTACCTGAACCTACCATTGCCCTGGCAGCTGCTATGCCCTCCTTGCTCTAACCTTTCCCCCCTCCATGTTCAGCCAAGCCTTGGAGTGCATTCACAGCTTGGGCACCGGCCTCGGGTGCTAGTGCTGACCGCTTCTACCAGTGACTAGTGTCCTATGGGCAGGGGAGAGTGGGGGAGGGGAGACAGACAGTCAGTTCCTCCACAGGAGCACCGTGGGTTGTCACCAGACCCGGCATTTAAGCGAGGACCCACAGTCAGTTCCACTCAGGGGGAGTCCCCTCCCTTGGCCCACATCACTTCCCGTCTGTAAAGAGGGGATGGGCTCAGGGCCTCCGGGGCCGCTCAAGCTGAGGATCTGCTGCTGGGGAAAAGATCTCATGGATGCTGATTAATTATGACTATTAATAATCCAGCCATCTGTAGCTCGTGGTAGAGCACATATGATTAAAACCGGGCCCGGTGCCCCGGTGGCAGAATGAATAGGTCTCTGAATGAGCTGCTGGTGCCTCCACCAGCCTTCGAGTGGATGCGTAGTGATGGAACACTGGGGAGGAGCTGTTTGTGCTGCTCAGACAGACAAGGAGAGCAGAGACAGCCAGGGAGGCAGACAGGCAGGCAGACAGACAGACGGTGGGGACCTGTTCATCAGACAGTGAATACCAGACAGTCCTCGAGGCCAAGCTTCAGGGAAGGACTCTGTGTCTGCCCCCAGGGAGAAGATTGATAGACATCAGCTCTTCTCAGCTTTGCCCTGCTGCCTAGAGCCCCGAGTTTCATCCCAAGACTCCTCAGATGCTGTGGGGTGCTAGCTTGGGTCAGTATTGTGATAGATGCTGGCTGCAGCATCATTTCACACCTGTCTGGCATCCTTCTCTCTGGCCCCCAGCCCAGCCCTGCTCCCAGTTGCTTCCCTGAGCAGTATGACTCTTTCTCCACACCTCCCGCCCTACTGTGGGACAATGGGTACAGCCACCACCCCTCTGTCCTGTGGGCTCAGTCCTTCTGGCCTTGCTGCGAACATGAATGCACTCTCGGTGCTCACGCCCAGTAGCCAGACCATAAGCTGAGCCTGCTGAGTGCCCTGCTACTCTGCACCATAGGAAAATGGATGGCACTGGAGCTTCCAAGCCCCAGCCCACACGCATGCACACCATGATCTGGGAACTCCCACAACAGCCAGTATGCTGATGATAACCTATCTGATGGATCAAGGAGCTGAGGGAAAGTGGGCAGAGCGCACACTAGGCCGTTTGGTTGCAGAAGTCTTACTTTCCAGGCCACTGAGACTTGAAGGGAATGAGTCAGTTAAGGTTAAACACCATTTGTGGGAACTGAACCGCCATCTTTTGAGCCATCGGTGTGAATGGATGCTGAAGGGTCCAGAGATGGGTACCACGGGGTCAGGCCAGGTTTCTGCATTCACCTTTTGTGTAATCACAAACAAGTCCTTTGCCAACCCCGGGCCCTATCTCTTCAGCTCTTAAGTGAATTGAATGGAGCCTATTCGCCCATCGCAGGCAATGGTGGAGGCGTGAAGTGCAGGCATGGAGGCAATGGTGGAGTTAAAGGCTCTGGAAACGACAAAAGAGCAGCTGGGGTCCCCAAACCACAGTACTAACGCTGGTGAGGCCATTAAAGAACACTATTCGGGGACCTGAGACCAGTGATGCCTTGGAAAATCTGGGACACTTAACCCCCTAGAAGCACATGGAGGTGAGGCGCTTCAAGCACATGAAGATTGGATGACCTTTGCCCCAGTGCTCCCCACAGCCACACCTCTGTAGCTCTTCCTGTGCTGATCCTTTTAGACACTGGCTGACACACTTCCTGGTCACCTACACTGTATCTAATCCTGGGCTGACCCCAAGGGATACCCCAGGAGCAGCTGCCGAGTCCTAATAGGCGCTTGTAGGTGCTATCACTTGCTAGCTAATCTCAGTGTTCAGCAGGGGTGGGGGGGTGGGGGTGGGCAATAGGATCCAGCTACAAGATCCTGGATAACTAATGATGGCAACGTGTCCCCAAGCTCCTTTCTCATTCCACACCTATGGCAGGCATCACTAACTCATCCCTCTTCTCTCACAGAACTCCAGTGTGGCCTTAGAATTATCATTCCTAGACAGGGCATAACACAAAGTGTTTCACATCCCTGTTTGTGGAACAACAGTCATCCCTCCACTGGGCTAAACCACTGCCAGTGTAGATGAGGCCTAATCTTGGGTCTGGTCTGGGAGATACCAGCTGGCAGGTGCAAACTTGGGACCCAGTTTGAGATCTTCATGGGAAACACACTGTGGGTGTGAGGAGATGGGTGTGCTGTAGGACCCTTCCAGACTCTTAGCTCAAACACTGTAGAAACACAGCAGCTTCCCTTTGTCTGGGCCCTCCGCCTGGGATTTCTCCATGTGTTGTTGGGGGCAGTGACAGGCCACCGGAATCTGTCCTTCCAGTAGCTCTCCCTAGTTACAGTTTCAAGACAGAACTCCGTGAGCCCTCAGAGAAAAGGCAGCCCAAACAGCATCCCAACTGCAATCCTGCCTTTGTTATTGCTCCCCTCTCCTATCGGACCTTTTCAGAATGTTCTACTTGAAGTCAACTTGCAAGTTAAGTACATTCCTAAAAAAAAATTCAGCACTACCGTAAACGAAATCAGCATCAGCCACCATGAATACAAGTTAAAGAAGAGAGCAGACTCAAGAACATGGTGCTGTGATCCATGGTCCACCACAGGCTGGAGCCCATGGCAGCCCTGCTCTGTCAGAAGACGGCAACAGCAAGTAAGTTCTTGGCCTTTGGAAGCTGTCCTTGATGCGGGGCTAAGAAGAAGAGTGGTCTGAGGACAGACAGGATCCCTTGGTCCTGAGTCACCCAGCACAGCCATCTCTATCGTTGTAGGAGTGTGAGACCATCTCAAGGTTGGCAGGATCTGAGGGGTTATCACACTGTTGACAGAAAAGGAGGCTCAGACACATGGTCTCACTGACTCAAAGTCACAGAGCATTGAGAGGCTAAGCCGGGTAATCCAAGCCTTCCAAGTTAGCCAAGGCCCCCCGTCTGCCGTGCTGCTGAGTTGGTGCTGCGCAGTCACCCTGACCCGTGGCTGTGCTAACAGCTTTTACACCTGAGGTTAACAACTATGATTTAAGAGGTGGTTTGTCTTAATTTTCAGGAGTCAGCTTCCAAGCAGGTACTAATGCATCAGCCTGGGAAGTTTGTCTTTTAGAAAATATTTATAGCATTTCATGACAGTTTGGTGACAATTGGTTGCAACAGCTGCTCTTTTCCTCACTTTCTATCACAGCACCAACCCAGAGCAGCAAACACACACAGACACACATAGACATACACACACACGGAGACACAGACAGACAGACAGATACACACACACACACACACACACACAGACACACACAAACACAATCACACAGACATACCCATACACACAGACACAGACACACACACACAGTGACACACAGACACACACACAGACACACACACAGAGACACACACACAAGTCTTTCACACACACAGACTCACACAGACACAAACACACAGACACACACAGACACACACACAGACACACAGTCTTTCACACAGACACAGACACACACAGACACAAACACACAGACACACACACACACAGACACAGACACACACACACACCCTTTGCATAAGACACAGACAGACACAGATACATAGACAGTCCTCAAAGCTACCACTAGGATCACTGGGACTCAGAGCCTCTTCGTTAGTTTTGGAACCCCTAGGATAATGGCTCTCAAAGAAACCTCAACAGTAAAGGATCCAAGCCCTCAACCCCAAAATGTAGATTCTAGTTTCAGGGTAGGATTGGAGAAATACAGCTGGAGCTGAGCTAACCTGGTATTCGCTGACGGCTTGCAGAAGTTTATAGACCTCCATAATGGCCACAGCAAGACATCACCATCAACCAGGCAAAGCCTGTACAGGGACTTTTGCAAGAAATGGCTATCAGAGCCCTCTCTGCTTTATCCCATACTAACAGGCTTCCTTGGGCTCTGCCAGACCCAGCCTACTGGCCCTGACTTACTCACAAAATGACCTTTCTAGTACTAAAGCTCTGAGAATCTTCCACTGCATTCTGGAGTCTCAGGTAGAAACTCAGTGGCTTAGGAAGCCATGTCCAAGATGCTGGCCAGCACACAACACAGGGAAACCAAGTCTGTCATGAAAAGCCCCACACCCCAGTGGGCACAGCAGAGGCAGCTGCTATGTCACAATCAGAAGTTCTCAGCTGAGAACAGGGAGTAGCAGTGATACCCAGGGCCCAGGGCCAGGAGAAAGGGTACATTGTTCCATGCCTGTGGCACGCACCTTCTGCGCATGCCAACTTTACTCTCCCAGGTAGGGTTCCTAACCCTCTGTACCAAGGCTGCAGACTCCACCCACTGCACACAGCTCCACCCAGCACAGGCAAGCTACAGGTCAAGCTTTGGAGAGCCACGGTTCCAGATGAACAGAAACGAAGCCCAGGTCAGTCCCACCCACACTGCCCCAGGAGGTTGGCAGAGTGCCCCAGGGTTTGATCTGTAAAGCCTCTCTCTGCTTGGATGTCAACAGACATGGCCAACTAGTGATCTGCTATGACACCGCCCTTTCACTCTCTGCTTTCCCTTATCCAGTTTCCCCTCTTTCTCCACCATTTCTACTGGATCATCTGATGTCCACCCCTCAGGTGCCCAGGCCCAAGATCCATAGGTAGGACCTGGAAACCAATCAACTGTCCTTGGCTCTGAGGCTGCCCCCAGACAAGTTACTTAGCACCTGACAGACCCTCATATCATGTGCTCACAAGCCCACCGTTCCTTCCACCAGTATAACCTGTCCTGTTTGTCACCTCCCCCCTGTGTACGTCTGGTCTCTGCTCACCCACCTCATCTTATAAACTCTCCCTGCCCCAGGGCCTTTGCACTTGTCTTTCCTTCTCAAATTCCATGCCCACACTGTGACCAGCTCCACTGTTTCCCAAGAGGTTCTTCCCTGTGGTAGCCTTATCTACACACACACAGTCCCTTCTGCAACAACAGTCAATGTCATTCCTATACTGCACACTGCAAAAGCTAACTGTTTCTGTATGTATTTATTCTGCCCTCCATGGTCCCACCCCATCTCTGCCCAAGAACAACAGCCCTTGAAGCTAGGCTCCTAGTCAGGCTGGTCTCTGTGGTCATGTCCAGTGGCTGGCACAAAATGGGAGAGCTCGGGATTTGCTGAAGGAAAAGTTGAAGAAACATTTGAGAGGTTTCCTACTCCCTAGATGACGATGCTAAGGACTGGGAACAGCCTCCCCTTTCTGAGAGTCTATGAGGCAGAGGCAGAACCCCGGCTTCCTGAGGCCCAGTCAGACCAGAGGGGTACTCAGCACCACAGAAAAAACACAGAACATAGATGGCTCCCACATCTCCCTTGAGACTTGACTGCCACTTTGCCTACTACATCCTGTCCTTGAAGCCAAGCTGGCCTCCACATGGGCCTGACTGCATTCTGGCCATCCTTCCGAGGACCCCTGCCTGAGCCAGCCCAGTTTCCTTCCTCCTCATGCCCAGCAACTCCCAGCCCTGCCTTGAGATGGCGGGGAGAGTCAGGGCCAGGAGAGGCCTGTTGTCCTGGGGTGAAGCAGGATGAGGTGGCCAAGCCAAATTCAGGTCACATTGCTACACTCACAGCCCTGTGAGGGCTAAAAATAGCCATGTTTATGCTTGCAGAGCTGAGAGGCTGCTTCTCAGTCAGCGGGCTCAGGGACTTTACTGCCATCCCAGGAGACCTGGTCCAAGCCAGGCTTTGGCCAGGCCTTCCTGGGTCGGTCGCTGCCTCTGTTTTTTGGTAGGGTGAAGACAAGCTGAGAAGGCACAGGACCCTGCATGTGTGTTTAGAGGGAAGTGTGTTTGAGGGATAGAGGAGTTGGCCAGATCTTAGTCCGACCAGTTTATCCCAAAGCCTCCAGGATCGCAGTGGCGTGGGGCTCTATTTGCCGTGTGGCTGGGGCAGGTCACTAGCTTGCCCTGGCCCTTGGTTATCTATTGTGCCAACTGCCAGTGGGGGATAGACATTTGTTCTTCACAGAGCATGCTCAGTAAGGAGGGCCAGCTACCCATAGCACCATGGGCATGTTGGCAGCAGGGAGCTAGGTGAGAAATGAGGCCACCTCGGGCCCCACAGCAGTCCTCATGCCAGATGATGGCACACCTGCCAGGACAGCTGTCACCTGACCCTGTGCCTCCCTCTCTCTTTGACCTGGTTTACCCTGGACTTTAACATCCCAGAGGCAGGTGGTAGACCCTAGCTAGAGAGAACCCTGTATGCACAGTTGCTGTCCTCTCTGACCTGCAGTTCCATCAATCTGGCTACACCACGCAAAAACACACAGACGGGTTGCTGTCACACAGGCACTGACCTTCCCGGAGTAGACACAGAAGCTGGGATCTTCCGCCCAGGAGGCCTGGCTAAGTCCCTACTTGTAGAGGCGTACCCCCCTGTTGATCCCTTCCCTGGTGCCTGTGCCTTAGCTTGCCTTTCCTGGTGCAGGTCCTTCCACGTCCCTCCCCCTTCCTTTCTGGCCCAGGAATCACCCCTACTTCCCACTTTCCCATCAGAGTGAGCTCAGCTCCCTGATGGTACTGGCTTCCCCTCTCCATTAGACAGACAGTAGCTCCCTTGGGCTGAGACCTTTCCCTCCTCAACCCAACCGCACAGGACGGCATGTGTGAGTCTATGCTGAATCACCCCCAGGGAAAGAGCCTGCTTCTCCTTTCTCTTTGCCCCAGCCAAGTGTATACCCTGCCCTCACAGCCCCCTCCCAGGATCCCTCTAGAGTCTTCTACACACAGTGGGCTCTGGCTCTGGCCCTCCCTGCGGTGGCTCCTGTCCTGGAGGCAGACTGCTCCTCAGACCTGTAGCTCTCTACCGACTTCCAAGGCACCTGTCCATCTATGCTGAGAGTGGCTAAGCATCTGGCTAAGAAGCCCCGGAATCTGTGTGCTGGGCTGCAGCTGCTATACCTCTCATACCACAGCAGGGTTCTGGGGACTGTAAGAATAGCCCTCTGATAGCCACTGCATGGATTGCTTTGTGACTAGGATCTGGGAGGCATCACTCCTTACCTGAGTCCTCGGAGGCAGGGCGGCTGTTTAAGGCCTCCATGATGTATATTTAGGCCCTAGGTAGTTCTGCGGATGTAAAGCTGATGTCCTCTCTAGACCCTTTCTGCTGAAAACAGGGCATCCTTCTGGGTGTAGCTCAAAGGCCTTCTCCTCTAGGAAGCCCTCCCTGACTGCTCTATCCTAACAGGCTGACTGCAGCCTGCTCCTTTAGCAGGGCTCATGAGATGCCCATGTTGTGGAAAGCTCCTGGTCTGTCTTGTTCCCAGTGAGTCGCTGAGCTTTTAGGCTGGGCCATTCCTCCAAGGCCTGGCACATGTCACAGCAGCAGTTGGGGCCAGCTGTGGTAGGATCAACCCAGTGGGCTATTCCAGTGAATCCATATCTTTCCCCCTTGGGAGTAAGAGGAAGTCAGGTGACCCCTACAATACACCTTCCAGAATGCCCCCTTCTCCCAGCCACTGGTCCCCAGCCCCAGCACAGTGAACTCCTCCCTAGACCTTGTCAGGTCTCAGCAGGTCAGTGATGCTATGGCTGTGGCAGAGGCATCCCTTAGCCCAGGTCTCCCTGCAGCCGAGGAGCCTTTACACTCTGTTTTCTAGACACTGAGCCTACTGGGACCTGCTCCTAACGCTGCACGTGCTATGATAGGAAGAGCTGAGCCCTGCACTGCTGTTTGGTTTCTGTTTGGCTCACCTGTCTGGAACCCCATGCTTTCTCCATCCAAACCCCAGGAGCCCCAGCAAGTTCCTGATGGATTCTGATGAAGTCACACTCTGGCTCCTTGATCTCAAAATTTCTCCAGCGTCCTTGAGAGCCTTGAACCCCCTTATGGTTTTCTCTCACAATTAATCACCTTGCTGGTGACATTGACCTTGAGGGTCAGACCTCTGAAGAGAATTGAGATCTCATTCCCCTCCCCCCACTGTCTGTCTCTGTCTGTCTCTGTCTCTGTCTCTGTCTCTCTCTCTGTATGTGTGTGTGTGTGTGTGTGTGTGTGTGGTGTTCCTCATAAACACTCCAGCCCCAGCAGGTTCCTCAAATCTCCAGGTTTTGAGGGTCACTAAAGCTCAAATCCCAGCTGTGTCTGACCCGATGGATGAACTTGCATATCCTACATATATTCATTTGTGTTCAGTCACAGAAACCTTCAAGGTATGCGCTGTTTCCATTCCTATCCCCATTAGACAAAGGAAGGAACCTGAACACAGTTGCTAGGTTTGGATCTGGGACCCAGAAACCTCGCTCCAGAACGTACACAGCAACCTTCACATTATACTGCCTCTGAAAGTCAATTACCCCTTACCCACACATCGAGGCTTAGCCTGGTCTTCACTCCCCCATAAACTTCTGGGTTTATCTGCAGTCCCAAACCTGGGTCCACACAGATTTTCCTCTCTAACTGTCCCTACTTCTAGTTCACCCATTCAGCCCCTTTTAACGCTGATCCCTAAGCTCAAACTTTCACCTCTGGCTTTCTTCTGGGAATCTGAGTCTCTCTAGGCCAGTGGTTCTCAACCTGTGTGTGTTGACCCATCCGGGGACTGAATGACTCTCTCACAGGGGTCAGCTGAGACCACCAGAAAACACAGGTATTTACATTATGATTTACAGCAGTAGCAAAATTGCAAATATGATGTAGCAGCAAGAATAATTTTATGGTTGGGGTCACAGGAAGGAACTGTATTAAAGGGTTGTAGCATTGGGTAGGTTGAGGAATACTGCTGTAGACAAACGCACTCAAAACTGACATGGTGGCTGAGTGACTCATGAGCCCAGTCCAGACGCTGCTGGTGCTACTGTCTGTGTTGGTCTGAGGGGATCTGAATAATAGGCCCCAAGGGAGAGCCTCTGAGGGATGTGGGGGACCCTGTAACAACCCCTCTTCCTCACACTACTGCGGGGGCACAGTCAGCATCCA
The DNA here is from genome assembly GCF_000001635.26 of Mus musculus. Lineage (NCBI taxonomy): Eukaryota > Metazoa > Chordata > Mammalia > Rodentia > Muridae > Mus > Mus musculus. Next base: position 25,484,886 of record NC_000080.6, on the reverse strand, counting down.
TACAGCCCATGGAGAGTGGCCATAGAGACCACATATGTAGCGTGCACAAAAGCCCAAAGTGACAGAAATTGATAAAAACTTCACGGTGCCACTGACACCCCATATATCAAAGGCCCCAAATCTCATTCTCTGCTTGCCTCCAATTTCTATCAGAGCTTGCCAGCTGCACATTTATTGAGAAGTTTGTGAGCTGACAGGCACTGTATTACCAACATTAATGATGCATCCGTCTCTAGAATTACTGGGGAAACAGTCCAGTTGATTTCATTATCATCCCCTGTTCTTCACATTTCATTCGACATAGCTCCCTACACAGGGCTGAACAAGGACCAAAGTCAATAAACAAAGGTGCAGGGCCGGGAGAACCCAAACTTACACACACACACACACACACACACACACACACACACACACACACACAGAGAGAGAGAGAGAGAGAGAGAGAGAGAGAGAGAGAGAGAGAGAGCAGTAGTTTTCCCCCCTCCCTCCATGACAGCTGAAGGTCCTCGGGCACAGCAGGTAGGATTCAGGAGGACAATGGATCAAGAGCCAAGGTCAAGCTCCCCATTCATGACTCAAAGAGGGAAGTGGCCTTCAGGAGGCATAAATAGACAGTGATGTCATCTCTATGTGCCCCTTGACTAGGGCAGGAAGTTAGCCCCGTGTACAACCTATAGTCATCTGTGGGCCACAACCCGGAACTGGATCCAAGCCTGTGACAGGCTCACCACTCTGCCAGCTCTCTCCAGGGACAGATGAGACTGAGATGTGCAAAGTGTTTGTCTCTGTCCTCTGCCCACATCCCCGGCCATGCAGGTCTCGTTTAGTTACCAGCCTTTGCCCACACTCCTAATCCCCATCGTCACCATCATATAGCTTGATCAAGCCCCTGCAACCCACCTCCCAGAGTTTCCCATCCAGTGCTTGTTTCTTTCTTGGCAGTGAACTAGGATTAAAGGTGCAGTTGAGCCTTTACCTATGCTTTCTCTCTGGCTCCCCACAGACAGGAATCTTAACTTTAGGGTCACCATCTTGTCCTTAGTGCCCAGCAGAGACTTGGCCTCAGCAGACCCCAAGCCCCTGTCCATCCCTGGATACAGTGATTTAGGATAAAGAAATTCTGGAAAAACATCAGTGGTTTCAGAGCTGAACCCCAGAGGTCAGAAGCTGGGTCATGCATTCTCATATCTAGCTCGCTATGGAGACCTGCCCCTTCTCTCTTCCTCTTGACCATTCTCTACATCCAGAGTCCCCTAGAAACTTTCTGGACAGCAGGGCCAGTAGGCAGCTCTTGAGATCAGGAGATAGGATTAAATTCTGTCCTGTCACTTAACTGAAATGTATAACAGCAGTAAGTGCTGCCAATCACCTGAGCCATAAGACAGGAGTGAGAGGCCTATGGTCACGGCTATCTCTGGGGACTTTTGGGTTCCCCAACCGGAAAGATGGGTTCCTAGTTCACCATGAGCAGTGCATACTTCCAGTAGCTCTGCAACTTCTCTATCTGTAGATGTTTCAAGCTGACCATGATGGGTGAGAAGTGGGGACCCAGGAAGAGACCCCAGAATGACTTGGGCCTGTGAGAACTGGCCTCTGGGAACATAAGACTCATTGTACTGCAAAGGTATAGAAGCCATGGCGTCTCTGGATGAAAAGATGCCTGGGGTATCCTCTCCATGGCTCTGGTTGCTTTAGCCAGAGAAATGCAGGCCCAGAAATGGCGAGGCTTAGTGCTCAGGTGAGCTCAGCAAAGGGCCAGAAAGACAAAAACACCTGCAGTTACCCAGTAGACCCGCTGGACAGCAGGAAACAGCAGGCAGGCAAGGCAAGGCAAGGCAAGGCTAGACAGGCGCTCAGGGTTGTCTCTGCATAAGAGCTCCCATCAGGAAGCAAGCTCAGAGGCCCAGCCCTGGACCTCTCGGGGCAGCCTCCAAACCATGGGGATTATGATTATTATTGTTATTTAGTGCTATCTGGAATTAAATCAGGGGAACATTTGACTTAATAGATAGTGTTCTGACTTGAAAATAGAGTTTTCCCCTGAAATAAATATTACTGACATAATTTATTTACGAGCATTCACCATGGGACTGGCTCAGCACTGAGTACTAAGCATACATTATTATATTTCATCCCCCTAACAACTCCATTGTCCCCAGGAAACGAGTACGCCAGGCTGCCCAAGATCCTACAAGTGAGAAGGGCAGTGTCAACCTAGAGTAATGCAGGACAATGTGCCCTGTGCCCTGAGGGCCTCAGAACTCTCAGGGGCATTCAACCTCGTCACTCTCTGTATGAGCAAGGGCATGCATGTGAACCGGTGCGAGCACACATGCATGCAGGTCCCCAGGCCTCTCACCAGCATTCAGCATGTGCATTCTCCCTCCCTCCCTCCCTCCATGTACATATGAATATGTGTATGTGCAGGTGTATGTCTGTGAGCACACTTGTGGTGGCCACAAGTCAAACTTGGGTGTCACTCCTCAGCAGCTGTCAGGCACCTTGATTTTTGAAGATTATTATTGTTGTTATTGTTAGTGTTATCATTATGCCACAGCACATAGGTGGAGGTCAGAGGGCAACTTTTGGGAGTGAGGTCTGCCTGCCCCCCCACTCTCTCTCCCTCTCCCCCGCCTCTCTCCCCCTCCCCTTTACGTGGGTTCCAGGACTGAAACCCAGGTTGCCAGGCTTGAGCAGCCAACTCCTTTACCCACTGAGTTACCAGCCCAGCCCACCACCTTGGCGGGTGTGTGTGTGTGTGTGTGTGTGTGTGTGTAACCTGGGGCTCAACAATTAAGCTAAACTGGTTGGTCACCGAAATCCAGGGGTCCTTCCATCCCTGCTGCCCCAGTGCTGAGATGACAAGCACCAAGCCATCATACCTGACTTCACCTGAGTGCAGGTCTTCCTGTTGGTGCAATCAGCTCTTTACCGACTGAATGTTTCCCTGGCACGCACACTTTTAAAGAGGACACTGAAGCTCAGAGAGGTGTTGGACTCGTATCAAATCGCCCACCCAGTTGGCAGGGCCAGGCCAGCTGATGCAGCTACTGTGGGCTTCCATTTTCAAAAGAGCCTGGGAAGCAGGCTGTCAACATAGCTCCGCAGCCAAAGATAGAAGGCACCAAACCCAGAAGACCCTGAGGGTGCTGGTGGAGAGCTGGGGTCTGCGTGCTCCCTCTGCAGAACGGTAACCACTTGGGCAACTCCTAGGACCAAGCCCAGGAGCTCCTTCAAGGCTGCAAGAAGGGCAGAGGCTGCCTAGTTTCAGCCCTCACAGTCCAGGTTAGTACCAGCACAGGCAGGCTGTGTACCTCGTGCTCCTTGCACACCTAGGGCACCAGGTTCCAGCCTCAGTAAACAGACCCAGTCACAGCTGGACTCACCCAGCAGGCTTGTTCTGGGGAAGCCGGTCGGTCGGAGGAAGGGCGCCTTGGCATTTCAGCCAAGCTCTTACTCAAGCAGGCCTTTCTGTCCAAAGGGCAGCTTTGACGTGCAGAACAGGCTGTGGTGTCAATATGAGTCCAGCATTGTCGGGCTGGGGACAGACAATGCCCTCGGCAGACTGTTTATTTATAAATCTACCCGGTGCTCACCTCTGCCTCTCTCTCTGAATTAAAACTGAACGGGCTTTCTTCCTGTAACTCAAAAAGGCTTGCTCAGGCTGATAAAAGTCATCCAGAAAGTGCTCTCTATCTCACAAATACAGAAAGTCCTCACACCCACGTCTAGAAAGAGGAAACAGCCTTCCCAGTGCTGGGGCTGGCCCAGGAAGCAGGACCAGGGCAGGGGCCACCAAGGGGGCAGCAGAAGAGAGGCTTCTTAGACACAGAACTGCATTCAAGTCCCGCCGCAGACAGACACAGTCTCACTCTGCAGCTGGAATCGCTCCGTGACATCACACGTGACGACAAATGACGATGCGACCGCTCCTTCTTTACAGTTCCCTGGACAATTAAATGGGACAATCACAGAAACTGTGTGGTATGGGGAGAGGGCCTGGTGACTGCACTGTTCATTACGGTGGCTAAGACTGAAAAGTAGCTGTCACTGACTAGGGTCCCAGCCTGCCACCCATTTGCATCTCGCTTGGGGTGGGAGGCTGGAGAATAATCCCACCTACTTTTTAGGCCTTAGTCTCTTCCACAGTTCATGAATACTAAGGAACCAGTATCCTATCAGCTGGCAATTTCAGCTCCGTAACTGTCAGTTTTATAATCTAATGTTTTCAGGGGTGCTCTTTCCTAGACTCTGTCTCTTCCCCCATCAAGAAAAACAAAATTCTAAAAACAAACAAACACAAAACAACCCAACTCAACTCCCATCTTACAGGAAAGATACTTGGAAAACCCCTGCACTTGGAGTCTAGACCCAAGAGCACAGCACGTAGGGGCACATGCCTAATGTCAGGTTTGCTGGGATTCGGTAAGAATGTACTATTGGCTGGACTCATAAAGGGCTCCAAGAACTGCATAGGCAACACAAGCAAACATGACCAAGTCACCAGAGACCAAGAGAAGCACAGGCCCTCTTGTCTGAAGGTCCAGGACTCTGGATCAAGAGTTGCAAAGCTACCACGGCAGTGTGTGCGTGCAGGGTGACCAGAGCCCTGTCAACAGCAGGACAGCCCTGAACCTCTGAAGCATGGTCTCCTGACAGTAGCATGCTCACCTGGAGCCATGTCTGTCAGCATGGACAGAACATGGATGAAACGCAAGGGAAGCTGGCAGCCCTGAAATGGCCATGCGGATGTGGGCCAGCCAGCTTTACAGACAGATAAAAATGTACCACTGACAACTCACAGAGCAGCTCTCCTTCTCTGGCCTCCCCACTGCACCCCATAGGACACCAGATCAGGCCTGCAAAACCCTCCTCTACTTATGAAGGAGGGGCTATCTCCTAGCTCCACCCCTGACAGTTCTCCCACCCAGTACAGGGCTGTCAGTTGGCTCTGAAGACACTCCTGGGACCCATTGTGTAACAGGGCTCCAGTCTCTTCCTTCAGCCTTGGCGGCTCCCAGCTACAACATTAATCTCCTAAAACACAGCTCGGCCCCTGTTCTCCCTGTTGGTTCCCGTGCTCCTACCTACCCAGGCAATACCTTACCCCCTCTGATACCTGCTTTCCCGTGGGTATCGGCTGACCATTCCTGAAGACTTTTCAGTTACTCCCTTGAAGTCCACGGGCACTGGGTGAACTGCCTGAATCCCCACATGCACCCCTCCCACTGCACAAGTGCTTTTCTTCTCCCATAGTGCCTTGCTCTAGCCAAAGCCGCTCCACTTTTAAAGCATCCCTTAAATGTCCCCTCCTCCAGGTGGCCCTCCCTGGCCACTCTGGTCCATGCTCTTCTCACTCCTCTGAGCCTCTTCATTGTCACCTCTGGATCTCTGAGTATTTATCATCCCTGTTCTGCCCAGCAGCTAAGTCTTACGATCCCATGTAGACTATGAAACCCAAGGTCAAGGTCTCAATAATCATTTGTCCACCCTCCACTCAAGGCGTGTCACTGTACCCCATGGCCATGTACTAAGGGAGACAGGACACAGTGTAGAACTTGCTGGTCATGAGAAGAATACAGGAATGAGGGTGATTCGATGCTTTCCTCAAGGGAGCCCGCTGTACTAAGCACAGGGCCCGATTGAGTGGGTCTTCCAGAGGAGTAACACTATGTCAGGGTTCAAGACAAAGAAGCTGAGCTCGTGCTGTCCCACCCTCCAAGGTGGGGACAGTTTTGGCAGACTGGCAGAGACATCATCAGGCACAGATGGCTTGGGATGCCTTGAGCTCCAGCAAAGCCATTAATCCCATGGACGAGGCAAAGCAGAGGACTGGCTGCCTGGCCAGAGGGGACAGCAGGGTCCTTGACGTAGGCAGCACCCACAAGCCTCACCCACTCCTGCCATGGCTGCAGCCTCTGGGGCTGGCACTCGTGTGCCGTCTGTTTTTCTGCGGGCCTCCGCAGATGGACTGGCTGTGTGATGCACTCTGCTGGCTGGCGGCCTAGCAGCCTGGCCCCTCTGTGGAGCTCTCAGCAGCTTTGCCAGTGCTTCCATTGTGCTCACGCTGAAGAGATACTCTGGAGCCGGGCACAGATTTCTGGAGAAATAAATAAATGGGACCCTGCATGCCAGAGCGGCATCTCTGACCACAGTTTCATCTCCAGCTGTACCCCAGTGTGCTCTCCAGACGAACTGTGAACACTTGCCCACCCCCACTCACCCACCCCTCTCCCAGGAGGGGATAGTAGCATCTCTGCTGATCTAAAGTAGAATACCCATAAGTCTGGAGCACTTATGTCACTCACTGGTTGCCAGGGACAACCTCCTCCATCTCAGCATCCCATGCTTTCTGGCTCTCCAGTCTACTGCCCCACCACTCCACAGGTGTTCAAGGAAGTGAGTGTGAGCCTCTAATCCCCACTGTGTTTTCCCATTCATGAGACCAGGTAGCTAACTGAGCAATGGCACACTCCGGCCTGGGTTCCATATGCAATCTAATGAGCAGGCCTGAAGAAATCAGCAGCAGGGCTTGCCTCGAGCTTTAGAGGTTCCTCAGGCAGGCGGGAGGAAGATGAAGGCAGCACAGGGGCTGAGTGGGCCGTCCGTGGCTTCAGAAGCCTTAAAAGCTAGTAAAAGGTTTAATTCTGCATAATGACTTACAAAGTGACAAGCAAAATAGATTTACCGTGACAGCTTGAAAGGAAAACCACAGAAATAAAATTACACTCCAGCTCTTCCCGGATCTTTGCAACCTGTCCCCTCCCTCCAGAAACCCAGGAGCTTGGGAGGGCCCAGATGGTCAAGAGGACGTGAAAGAGTGGTGGCCTTGTCAGTGAGGAGTGGGACAGAGACCAGGGCAGGAACTGGTCCTCAGTCCCAGATGCAGCTGGGGGTCAGAGTTGGGTGCCTGCCCTCCAGATAGTGAGTTCCTAGCCTCCCAAGCCGAAGTCTATGATGAACTGACAAAGGAATTTTGCTGGTGCACCTGAGCATGCTGGCACACACAGCACAAACCTCTCCGTGTCCACCAGGACCCAGGACTTCCAATTTCTACCTGCTTCCTACAGTATCTAACAGAGTGATTCCATGGAACGGCCCAGCTTTCAGGACTCCCAGGAGGCTCCGGGAGGCTCCCCTGCTAACCCTGCCATAAGCCAAGCATGCCACATTAGCTCTACACTGTAGAAGACAGGAGAAAGCAAGACCCAGCAGGTCTATCGTGGGAAGGTAAGTGAGCTGGAGTGTCAGCCCTGCTCTCTGTCTCCACAGCCGTCTTGGAAACTGTTCACACAAAGGTCAGGGCTATAGAGCAGGACCACTCAGCTCCAGTGGATGAGAACAGAGGACCTGGGACAGTTCTGCCTCTGCTATGAACTACAGAAGCGCTCCCAAGAGGCAGCAACCCTTCCATCTCCCGAGGGCAAACAGTCCAGGCAACACTCAGGGCTCTCCATTCGGGCAATGCTGGTCACTATGCCCAGAATGTTACTCAGGCACACCAACAGATGGATCAAAACAAAGAGTCGAGCCAAAGAGATGATCAACAGGTACTGACACGCCAAATGGAAAGAAAGAACTGACTCCTAAAAGTTGTCTTCTGGCACACCCCTCCCCCCAACCCCATACACACACTGTTAGCAGAAGGCCTAATGTCAAGAAAAAGATCCAGAGACATGGTGCTGAGCACCACTCCAAGTCCAGGAGATGGATGGGATCACCCATTGCAGAGGCTGATGTTCCAGGAACAAGCCCAGAAGACTGCCTGGAGTCCAGTGGGTGTCCCAGAGAACAAAGAGCCACCTTGGGTAAGCGTGGACTGGAATGTGTCTGCAGTAGGAATGCAGAGGTGGCTCCAGTCAGACCTGGCTTAACCCAGGAGTAGCTCAAAGCCCACCCACCCCTGAGGGCTCAGGAGCAGCTAGCAGAGAAAAGATGGCACCGTGGGGAGGGACTACAGTCAGAGCCTGGCCCCCTAACATCCTCCTGCAGCCTGATCTGGTTAAGAGTCCAGCAAGGCTTAGAGTCTTCCTCGTGTCCCTACCTGTCATTTCTCATTGCCACCCAGCAACTCCAGCCTTGGTGAAATGAAATGCTGTCCTGTGTCTTTAACCGAAAGAGCCAGGGACGTGCCTGGGCAGGCCTGGACACCATGTTTACCCAGCAGAAGGTGGCCCTCCCTCTACCCTCCCCAGAGCTGGCAAGCCAGGGCCATTTGCCATAGACTTGCCTGGTGTGTAGGCTGCCTATGTGGTTCAGGCCCCAGATCTGCCCAGGGTCTTGCCCAAGAGGCCCTTCAGCCTGGCCAGGCTTCCAAAACTGAGAGAGTTCTCCAAGCCAGCAAAACCAGGGCAGTCAGCAAGGCAGAGGAGTAACTGAAGTACAGGTGTCTACAGACCCGACCATTTTGCACATTTTGCCTTGCCCTGAAGATGCTCTGAGAGCCAGGCCAGGCTCTCTGCTCCAACTGGGAAGGTGAAGAAGGTCAAGAAAGCACAGAGGGGCTGGGCCAGGCTTATGGGCCCAGCTGCAATCTGGGAATGAACCACACTGAGGTGGTTCACTCCTTCTGAATACGAGGATGTGCATCCAAACCACAAACCCACCAGCACTGTGTCAAAGGTGGCGTCACTTATTATTCACTGTGTAGAGAGCGTTCTGGAATGCTTGCTAGCTGCCAGCCGCAGTGCAGGGTGTTGGCGAGTCAGGGCTGAGAGTGGCGGCCATCCTGATGACAAAGGATCCCACAGAAGTCGGCAAGCAGTGCCTGAGGAATCGGGCAAGGGCGGCCTATACACTTGACTCTGCTGTTGGGCTAGGGCAGGCTGTGGCTTGAGGCAGGCTTTGCAGGGTGCTTAGGAGTTCCCCAGGCATACAGAGCAGGGGAGACAGAATGCACAAAGTCTGTACAAGTGAAATCATGGCTGGGGCCTGATAACAGGCAGCCTAAAGGCCAGGCCTTGCTGTGGAAAGGCCCACAGGATTAGTGAGCAAAGGGGGCAGGTGTCCATGGCTCAGGTGTCTTCTATTTAGATCCATTCTGGTGGCCAAGGGGAGACAGGGCAAGAATGGAGTCTAGAGGGCTTTGGGCATCAGAAGGTCGAGTCCAGGTGTTATACCACAAGACAAGTGCCTAGGACAGAAACCCAATCTCATGGTCGCAGGCATAGGGTGGCATCAAGGTGACTCCAAGTTGCAGGCAGCTCAGCCAGGTGATAACAACCCTAGCCTGAGTCTTAAGGTGACCTTATGCAAGTTTAGAATAAAGTCTTCCCTCCCCATAGATACTTTACCATTGTTCTCCAGGATGTTATTTAATAAATTTATCATCAGCAGGGAGCTACCACGTAAGCAGCATTTGTGCAGGGCGAAGCCTGCACTAGCACACTAGCAGATGCACTGCCAGCCAACTGCACATAGCTGTCAGCAGACAATGAAAAGGGTTGGAAGACTGGGGCTCCAGAAGTAAACAACAACAACCACCACCACCACCAAGCCAGGTACAGAGTGAAGAACAATCAAGGCAGAGCTTACTAACCCTCCCTGCTGTTCTCCATGAGAAATCCAAATAAAATAAGGCGTGTACTTATCACTAGAAGGGACCCCAAAGAGAAAAAATTAAAGTAGCTGTTCAAACAAGGCAAATCAAGGCACTACTCAGGCAGAAACAGAAAGCACCGGTTTGAAGCTGGATGCTAGCCAACGGTAAAGAATCAGTGATAGTCTTGGGACTTGGAAAAAAAGAAAGATGACATTTTTTTAAAGATCCCAAAAAGGTGGGAACCATGTTGGGGACCCCACTCGCTGAGTATCTGGGTGTTCTGTGCAGCAGAGCCATCCGGATGATGGTAGAGGCTTCCTTCTAAGCACTCGTGGCTACACCCAGCTTGACTCAGGGTTTCTCTGACCCAGGCACTGTCTGGGGACACATCTCAAAGCAGGAAGAAGGCAGAAAGCTAGTGGGCCCCCAAGGGGACCTCAGCGAACAGACAAGTAAGTCTCTCACTGTCAAGCTGTAAAGAACTGGTTTCTGTGGCTGTGCACACAGCCCAGGGCTGGGAAGATGGCTCAGAGGGTTAAGAGCTTAGGGCCTGACTCTGATTCCCCAGAACCCACGTAAAAAGGGCTGTTTCACCCGTCATTCCAGTGCTGGAGAGGCAAGTCAGTGAGAGACTCCCACTCAAAGCCAAACCAAAACAACCTCAATGGGTCCGAGTAGATGGCTCAGCTGGTAAAGGGTATTGCTGTACAAACCTCGTGGCCTGAGTTCAATCCCAGCACTTCACAATCCCGACTTCATAGACCCTCTGGCCACCATACATGCACCGTAGCATACGCATCCACATAAGCACACACCAGGCACACAAATGTCTCCTCACTAATAGCAGATCCTTTAACAGGAAAAGATGAATGGCGCCTGAGGAATGATCTGAGGTGATCTCCTAGCCTCAACAAGAAACACAGACCCGCTGTCACCCACAAAGTGAGACTCTTCCAGAAGGGAGACCTGACATGAAACCTGTGTGGGGTTGGGGGGGAGGGGGGCGTCTAGTGTGAGGATTCTGCCTACTTGGTAACAAAAAGGCACGAACAGGCTTCCAACAGCATTCCAGACGCAGGCATGGACTCAGGGTCCCACAATGCAGGGAGAGCATAGGGCTTGTCCAGATCACGAGGCTGTGAGGTAGCAGGAGTGAGTGACTAACTAGTTAGTAGACTCTGGTCAGGGCTGTTTCCAGGGGTAGGAAACACAGCTGGGAACTGAAGGGAAGGAAGACCTATTCGAGTGACTGCTGGTTCCCTAAGACAGAAAACAAAAACAAAAACAAAACAGCATTGCTCCTCCCTCCCTCCCTCCCTCCCTCCCTCCTTCTCTTCCTCTCTTCCTCCCTTCCTCCCTTCTCTCCTTTTCTCCCTCCCTTCCCACTTCATTCATGTTGGAGTAGAACTTTGAACCTCAGACTGCTAGATAAGCATTCTACTATTGAGCTACATACACCAGAGCACTTGGACTTATATTTCCCACCACCACCCCCCAAAAAATTCCCAGATGTCTCCAGGTTCCAGACTCTAGCCTGCAACTGCCTGCCCACTGAGTGTAACTGGGCTCCAGAGAACTCAGGCAGCCTGCCCCAGCCTACTCAGCCTCACTCCCTTCCTATTTTATAGATCAGTAATTTGAGCTGGAGAAGATGTGAAACCATTTCCTCCAGGCCCTACTAGTCCCAGACCTGGGGGAAACCTGGTCTACCTCTAAAGGCATAAAGGGCCCAAAGTGGGTGTGGGGCAGCCAAAGTCTGATGTCGATTTAGCCTGGGGTCAGCTATGCACAGCAGTGGGTGCCTGGGCTGGGTTGGGCTGCTTGACTCTCAGTCTGGTTTCTTTGTCTTGTGTGGACAAGGCTGAGCTCAAATGCACCTGCTTGGGCTGCAGGGCTGCGGGGGAGGCTGCAGCTTGAGCTTGGCTGACTTGAGACTCTGAGCGATCAGGCAGAGAGAGGAAACAGTGAGAACACGCTGCTCACCTACTGCTGTGGGCAGGGGACATCCTCTGAGGCTACTTGGGACAGGGCAGGGCAGGGTCCCCCCATAGCATGACACCAGAAGGCAAAACTGGCAGTGTCCAGCAAAGTTAAGGGCCACCCTGACCCATACTGGTTCAGGCCACTTTCAGGGCGAGGGAAAATGACCCAGGGCATGTGCTGGCTCAGACCAGAGTCAGCTGGCCTGGTTTGCTGACAACCCCTCCACCCACCTCGTGCTCTACTCTCTGCAACCCTGGCTGTGGGGACTTCCCTCTTTGTGTCCCTGCAGTCTCAAGGTGCAGGCAAGGGCAATCAGGCTACAGACACTTGGATCTAGACACTTGATGACATATCTTTTTAGGGAAATAGATGAGCAAAAGTGGGAGACAGGCCTGAAGAGGGCAAAGGGACCACCTGTCACATGAGAAGACAGATTAAGACAGCAAGCTAAGTATCCCCATGCCTACATGTTCCTGAAGGGTAAACTGAGGCTCAGAGACTGGAAAGTGCCTGCCACAGGCAACTTGGAGTTAGGAAGAACCCCAGGACAGTCATCCTGGGTCCATCTCATGGAACCAAGACAGAGCTGCCTTCTCTGACCCCAACCTCAAGTTCAGGAAGTTGCAACACTTCCTTGTTTCCATAGTAACTAGCTACTGCTCCAGGAATACACTGAAATGTTTTTGTTACCTCCTCTGTGCAGGCCCTGGGCCAACCTGTGAGGACAGGGATGGATGGACGGACAGACGGACGGAGAAAGGGAGTGTGAAGGGAGACCCAGTCCCAGCCCCAGCCTAGGATGATAGCAAGCAACTAAGAAAGAGAGCAGAGGGGAGGGAGGAGGGAGAGCCTTCAGTGGAGAACCTTCCCAGCATCTGATACTATCAGGGGACAAGCTCAGGGGTACAGCTTTTGACCTGACTTCTCAGGGATGAGTAGACGTTCACCAGACCGAATGAAGAGGCTAGAGAAAATGTCAAGGCTCCGGCCTTGAGGTACCTCTCACCTTCAAAAGCTGCAGTGTGCTGTGTGAGCCTGGTGGCTCAGCTGCTTGGGAGGCTGAGACAGGTGAAAGGGAAGTGAAAGGCCCCACCTGTACTGCAGAGTGTCAGTTCAAGGTCAGCTTGGGCAACCAAGAGAGACCTTGTCACCAAATAAGAAATTAGTAGGGATTGGCATGTAGCTTAAGACACATGACTCTGGATTTGACCCCCAACCTTGAATAACCCATATGTGTGGGACCTGCCTATGGTCCCAGCACTTGGAAGATGGCAGCTGGAGGTTGGAGAATTCAAGGCATCCTCAGCTGTACAGTGAATGCCAGGCCTGAACCTCAGAAAGTCTCATCAAGTCCGGGAGGGGACCTCCGTGGTACAGTACTTGCCTAGCGTGGCTAAAGCTCCAGGTTTGATCCCCAGTACTATGAAGGAAAGAGGGGAGGGAGGGAGAGAAAATGGTAGTGGGGGGACTAGAACTCAGCACAGAAAGCAGAGAAGATGAAGGCTTGATCACTGACCAAAAAGGAAGATCGAGACCACAATGCAAAGTGTGGACCAGATGCCCAGGCCCCTTCCCAATTTCAAGTGTCTAATGGGCGTGCTGACAGAGTAGGTACTGTAGCAGTGACAGTACAGGTGACAACCCTAAAGGATTCTAGATAACCACTCTCTCCGAGGGGAACAGGACTGGGGACTGGACAAATCCACAGCCCGGTTCTCAGGCTAGTGAGAGACGCTCCCTAACTGTCCCAGGGAAGCAGCCTAAGTGAATGAAGGCTTTAAGAACCTTGAGAACTGCGCACAGGTTGCTGCTTTGCTTGTCGTCTCCCCATCCTGCATGCACTTGGTCCAGCAGGGAGAAGGCCAGCCTCAGAGAGTGGAGAATGGAGGCAGAGGGAGGCCAGAGCGCTAGGGTAGGCGCACCCAGCACCTTGCTAGTTTTATTTCCCCTCTCTGAGCCTCAGTTCCCTATCTGGAAAGAGAAGGAAGGTATGATGGACAGGTTCCTCTATTACCCCCTGATCCCACCCACTAAATCATCTCTGGATCTGTGGGTTCCGGGAGGGGTCATGTCACCTGACACTGCAGCAACAAATCCAAACTGTGGTTTAGGACAAAGCAACATTTGGTGGCTAAATAGGCCAGACACATGGGCAAGGAGTCTCAGGGGGGTGGCAGTGGTTTCTGGGGAACCCCCCACATGTACTGAAGTGTCTTACCAGAGGATGGCAGCCGTGGGCAGGCTACAATTAAGGGACCAACAGTACCCCAGACACCACAGTGAATAAACACCTTCATGCTTGCCCCAGGCCCAACAGCTCTGGAGAGCGGGGTCAGGGTAAGCCAGACCTCTATGAGACAAAGCAGAAATCCCAAGCAGGGGAGCCTTGTACCTGAGCCTTACTCACTCCAGTGGAGGGCATGGTTGGGATGCCTGGGTTCCAGTTCCAGCTCAACTAGCGACCTGTCCCTCTGGTTTAGACCCACTGTGTAGATGAAGGGCTGATGTTATTACTGGTGCACGTGGTAATAACACTCTGTGCTCTCTGACACAGTGCTGTTGCATAGCACCTGACAAGGGTAGGGCCTCCTGTCCGATGTTCCTAACAGCCACAAGGGATGCCACAGCAGGAAGCAATGCCAACAGCTCTGATTCCAAACCCAGAGCTTCTTACAGAGAGCCCTGAGCTTTGGAGCCTGGGATTGTTTGGGTGGGATGGGCCTGGACAGATGGCAGTGGGCAGTGAGGGGCAAGCTAGACTCGGGCGAGTGCCAGTGGAAGGCGGGCTAGAGAGGACACATGTCTCACGTCCATGCTGCCCCCACCTCCCTGGACAGGGCTCCACCTTCAGTAGTGAATGAATGTGACAGGAAGAGCCTGAAAGACAAAACCACCTTCCCAAAGCACCCAGTACAGGATCCTGCTTGCTCAGCAAATGCCAGCCGCCTTCTTCCCCGTGTCCCCAAACCATCTGCCTCCCTAGCCACTTCCACATCCCATGACCTGAGGGTTCTACTTCCCCATCCAGCCTGATGTCTTCAAGCTGCCCAGATTCAAAGAAAACAAGAAGGCCCAGGGCACAGTTTTATTTCAATTTGACCCAAGCTAGAGTCATTTGGGAAGAGGGGCTCTCCATTGAGAAAATACCTCCAGCAGATCAACTTGTAAATAAGTCTGCATTTTCTTAATTAGTGACTGATGTAGGAGGGATGCAGCTGGTTGTGGGTGGGGCCATCACTGGACTGGCGGTCCTGGGTGTGCTAAGAAAGTAAGCTGGGCAAGCCCTGAAGAGCAAGGCAGTACACAGCAGTCCTCCGTGGCCCCTCTCCATCAGTTTTAGCCTCCAGGGTGCTGTACCGAGTTCTTCCCCTGAATTTCCTGGAGGGTGAACTACAAGCTATAGGAGGGAACAAATCCTTTCTTCCCCAAGTTGCTTTGGTCATGGTGTTTTATCCCGGCGATAGAAAAAACCCTAACCAAAAGAAAGCCATCTCCTCCAGGAAGTCCATTCTGCTTACTCTGTCCTGCCTTAGATTCAGCTGCAGAGGACCCAGGCAATACAATTGTGCTGTGTCAAAAAGAGGAGTCCTGGATTCTTCATGGCTCTGGGATGAGAACTGGGCTTCAGCTGGAAGGGACCACTAGGGGAGTAGGAACAGCCCACTCCTGGAGGTGCACAAGGCCACACACGACATACTATGGGGATGTCATACACAGGACATATATCTGTATGACAGGCATCAGAGGATGTGGCTGCTAAGATACCTCAAGGACTTGGGAACCAAAGGTCCCAGGAATACTAGAAATGGGTATGTGGAGCTTGTGAGTGGTATAGAACAGGCTGTACAGCCTAGGCACTGCCAGGGGGCAGGCAAAGAGGGAAACTATCCAAGGTATATAGCCTAAGAACTCTAAGGCCTGAAAAGATTCAAACCCTCCAAGCAAGCCCACCTCTGCATAAAGGGACCAGCCGGGCTGACAAGAAACAGCAGAAATTCAAAGTCAGCTCAGGCCAGGTGGGGGCACTGAAGGCTCGCCCTTTAGTAAGGGCGTCCAGCAGAGGCTGAGCTCCACAGCCCATCTTCAAAACAAAACTAGAATTTCCCCCTGAATTTCAGTTCTTCTCCCAGGATCTGCGACACAGTGAGGTTCCGGGGCCCCGGTGGCCCGTGCACAATGAGTAGAGAGACTGAAGGCTAATGAGCAGCCTCCTTTCCCTGCCAGACAGCCAGACCACTTCCCAAAGTCCAGAAAGCCAGGAACATAAGGACTGTGAGCCAGGGAAATGATGTGTTAACCACAGTGGCAGATGGGGGTCACAGCCCTCCTCAAGGCCCTACCCAAAATGCCTCTCTGCACACAAAGCTTGTCCCCCAGAGATGGCCCTTCACTGTATCATGACAGGCAGCTCTTCTGCAGGCTGAGTGTTCTTGTCATCCACATTAGGGCTCCCAGCACCAGGAAAAGATGACCCACATAAGCTCTGACCTGGCCTGTTGCCTTCCTTGGAGAAAGAGTTGGGGTACTTCTCCCCACCTAATCCTCCTGAGAGAGCTGCAGACTGAATCCAGACACAGTCCACCCCATGCAGCAGGAGATAGGACTATCTCCCAGGGATACCAGCCTATCCCAGAAGGCCATACCTATAACTATTCATCCTACATTCCTAGGACCACTCGACCCTGGGCCAGGTAATATGTCGCAGGAGGACTCTTTTGTTAGGGACTTTAGTCGAGTCCCTTTTCTTTCTTCAACCTTGGTTTTCCCACCAGGAAAATGCCGGGCTGGATGAGAAGCAGGCTTCTAAAGACAATGTCCTCTGAAGGTAGAGGTCACACACAGAGCTGGAATGTGGCCAAGAGGAGCTTCAAGACTTGTCCAGCGATTCCTCCTATGGCCAGGGACTCCAGCCTTGTGGGCAAGGGCACTCTTCTGATACTGTTCAAAGATGTCCACACAGAAGTAAGCTGCGGGCTCTCTCTCCAGAAGATGGAGGTTACAGGAATGAGGCCGAGTGCTCTCAAGCAAGCTACGTTAACAGTTCCAGGGGGTGGGGTATTGTGCCTCCTCATCAACCTGCATCAGGATGCTGTGATATCATCCTAGTTCATATTGGGTGGGTAAGGAAACTGAAGCTCTTAGGGGTCTGTGAGTAGTAGCCAAGGGTGCCATTCTCTGTCTTCCTTCACAGATGCTCTGCACAGAGCTTAGCAGGTGTCAAGGCTTGTTCTACTCTGGGTCTTTTCAAATGGACAGAAGCCAAAAGGGAAGTTTTTGGCATCTCCGGCCTCCGTTTGCAGGAGGGAAAACAAGACGCTCAGACAGAAAGCCAGATAGATTGGCTTAGAACATTCTCCAGGGGCACCAGGCCTTTTGGAGAGTTGAGTTAAAATGTCTTTGGGTTATTATTGCCTCTATGAAAGGATAGGTACTCTGTCATGTTTTAGAAGGCCCTAAAGACAAGGAATCAGAAAGCTTTGGTTGGTTCTGAGTCAGTTTGACCTTGAGCAATCGGTACACTGGAGTTAAGACTTTGGGAGAGCACTCATGACACTGACTAAGGTTACTGTTCCTTAAACACTTGCCACAAGCCAGACA
This sequence comes from Mus musculus, assembly GCF_000001635.26. Classification (NCBI taxonomy): domain Eukaryota; kingdom Metazoa; phylum Chordata; class Mammalia; order Rodentia; family Muridae; genus Mus; species Mus musculus. Next base: position 25,467,764 of record NC_000080.6, on the reverse strand, counting down.
CTGAACACTCCCTAGCTTCTTAACCTATTGGGAGAGTGGTATGTTAGTGATTGTTAGAGCATGAATAACTCATATACAGACGTGGAGGCCAAGGTCAGAGATGTCAAATATAAAAGGTGGAGTTGACAGACTACAGACAGCCAGAAAAAAAAATCCTGAAACAGGCTGGGGAGACGTGTGTCTCAGTCCCTGAAGCGCTTGCCATGTGATTATGAAGACCCAGTTCAATCTCCAGGACCCACATAAAAAGCCAGGTGTTGGAGTGCACTCTTACAGTCCCTGAGCTGGGAGGCAGAGGGTTCACTGGTCAGCTAGTGCAGCCTCATCAGCTAAGGTCCTGAGAAACACACACACACACACATACACACACACACACACACACACACACACACACACAGACACACACACAGACACACACACAGACAGACACACACACACACAGACACACACACACACAGACACACACACACACACAGAGACACACACACACACAGACACACACACACACACAGACACACACACAGAGACACACACACAGACACACACACACACACACACAGACACACACACACACACACACACACACACAGACACACAGACACACACACACTCAGATCATACAGCCATACAGACTCACATACATACCCGACACACACCCACACCCACACATATATACATACACTCTTACACTCACACATCCACACAGAGAAGAGTGAGAGCAGGGATGGGGGATTCAGTAAATGATTTGAAGTGGGTAAACAATAGCAACTTCAGTGGTGCACAATCCTCTCCACCTGGACCAGCTGTGATAGCCTGCTGTAGGAAAGCCATCTTGGTGGACCCAGGGCCTGTCCCTGAACCCCTCTGGGCTTGGACTCTCCCCATGTGCCATCCAAAAAGAAAAACTGAGACTCTGGAAAGGACTCCTTGCACTTCCAAACACCAGGAGAAAAAAAAACCAAGCCCCACCCCCCCCCCCCCCCCCGAGCTCCTCGGGAGAGCTCGTCTGTGCCTAGGCTGCATGCCCACTGTTGAAATGGTGTTTTGAGCTTCTCAACTGACCCAGCTGAGGTCAAGGTCCACCCAGGGTGCAGGGTGAGGGATTGGGCAGGAGCCTTGAACAAAGTCCAGACAATTGGATCCCGAGCCAGGATCCAATTTTCCTCCAGCAGCTGTCACCTGGACCTGACACAGGTGACTCTTAGGGTGGAGCCAGCAGGTTCCAACCCTGCTTCCTTGTCCAGAGAGGAACCAACAGCAAACAGACAAGCCACTAGCCATACAAACTCCAAGTCGGCAGGAAGTGGGTTGGGGACTAGAGGGGAGGACTTGGCGCGGAAGAGCTTGGACTCTCTCAAGAGGGCTGTGGTTTGATTTCTCTCACATTAAGTATTCATTCTCAACATATCCCCACATGCACACACACAAGCTCGTGGACTAGAAGAGGTTTGGAGACTGTCCTTAAAACAAACCCAAGGATCACGTCTACCCTCCCTCAGTCCAGCTGGGCTCCTGAGCTAGGTTACAAACAGCCTTTATTGAGGTGCACTAAAGACTGGCCAACAGTATATGTTCAGTACATGTCTAAAGAACTCATGAACTAACTGCCGGAGCCCAGGTTCTGGGTTTAGTTCAGCTCTGTATACTGCTAGCTTTGAGTGAAGTTAATCATTGCTTTCTAAGGCTCCATTTTCCTGGGCTAGAAAAAGACAGGCAGTCCTAACTCTATAGGAGTTCAAAGCCCAGAAAAGGGGGTTCTGTGGTAGAAGGGGTATTTATTCCTATGGCCCACAGCTAAGAATATAGGGTGACTCTTTTTGGGTTTAGGGGGAGCCTCCAGGCAGGGAAGGGTGCTATAGACCACAGAGGAATCCCTTATTGTGAGCTGTTTCTACTACTCAAGCCAGACACCCCAAAGGAATTTTGGACAAGGAACCATTGAAAGCACAAAAGAGTCCTATTCTGACAGTCTCGCCATTAGTGGCCTGGCCATGTTCTAGTCTGCATAGAGTTTGACAAGCATGTGGGAAAAAAAAAACCTGATGGACAAAAGATTCGAACTCCCCCATGTTTGAGGGCAAGGGACAGAGACAGGCAGAGATGAGGATGTGTGCACATCTGCATGTGTGCTGGAGGGGAAGAGAGATAGACAGTAGACCCACCAACAGGGGAACAGGCCCGTCCCTCAAACCCTGTTTCTGGGGACAGGTGCCTCAGGAAGGTTCATAGCCCTGGAGACTCAAAGCCTGTTCTGATGGTCCCAAGAATAAGCCATTCTAGTTACTGAAGCCTTCCCGTCACTCCATGTCACTCCTCAGCCTCAGCTTCCCCACTGGCTCTGACAAGGATTTGACTGAGGAGATCTTTGGAAGGACATATCTGTTCTGACAGCTTGCAATGCAGATATGCTATAGAAAAACATTCCCCACCCCCAACACACACCACCACCACCACCGGCATCCCAAGAGACCTAGGAAGGCAGTTCCTATCCCCAACCTGCTGTCTAGGGCTAGGGCTGGGCAAAGCAGAGTCTCCACACACCGTCTGTCTTCAACAGCCTGCCACGGCCAAAACCTTGAAGTGGTTACAATTACAGCCAGGCTAACAGGATTAGGGGAGCGTTGAAATCTAAGAAATCTAATTAGCTCAGACACCCCGGCCTCCCCCAGCACAATCCTGTAGTCACCCTGGCAGCTGGGCCTAATGGGAGGGGCAGGCTCCGGGCCTTCAGGGCTACAGTCATTACCTGCACAGGTGTGCCTGGCCAGGACAGGTCAGACTTCCTGGGAAGGTATCCTCTGAGCCTGCCCAGTTACCCACTGCCCACAACCCCAGCAGCCAAAGTGGGTATCAAAAAGTGGCAGTCAATTCGTCTCCAGATGACCAGATGCAAGGGTGGTGGCCATGGGGGAGGGGAGGGAGACTCCAGGGGCCCTAAAAGGGTGGCCACCTTACATAGTGTAGGAGACTGACTCAGCCAGAGGAGGGGCAGTTTGAGTCACACTCTGTATCTATAGAAACCATAGCAGCCCAGGGACAATCTTGCTTCCTCCTCCAGGGCCAGGCAGAGCTGAAGCTGGTACATTCAAACACCTAGGCAGGCAGGCAGCATCTGAGGTTCGGTGTAAGCTCTAGATGGGGGGACGGGGCAGGGGGAAGAGAACGAACTCGAGTGAGCTGCTAGTGGCGTAGACCTTGTATAGCCAGATGCAGGGAAGTCTACCTGCGCCCCTTCCTGGAAAGAACTGCCGTTTCTGCTCATTCTCTCATCCCACCCCTGGGGTCGGTCCACACAGGTTTCTGTGGCACATCCCTGTATAGTTGGGGCTGTTGATCAATACACTGTGATGTAGGGATCTATACGGCCTAGAGTTGAGTCCTGGCTTAGGCACAAGCTCTTGACCTCTCTCTGAGCTTCAGTTTTCTTTTCTGTTAAATGGAAGTAATTCCATACAGTAGCTGACACTGTTGTTAACGGGATCAAACAAGTTTGGAAAAAACGATTCTAGATGGACCATTACCCGGCAAAGGAAGGGGCTATGGCCACACCCTTTCTCATGTACACATGGCAGGCAGCCAGAGGCTGGTGGGTAATTATTTATTTGGACTGGTCTTTCAGCCCTTGCTGGACAAGAGCTCCTAAGAGTATCTTGCATAGTTCTGGACCTCGTGGGCCACCGTCTTTGCTCTGTGGATTCTCATTAAACACATGAATAGTCAGTCAGTCCTGAATCCCCGACCTGATCCCTACCCTCATTACGCAGCTCCTCCCAGGTTGAACACAATTCAAGGGAAGAACGTGTCAAGAGGCAAGCCTAGAGCCGATGGAAGAGAACCCCTGCATTCCTCTCATCTCAGTTAGGCTGGAAACAGCCACTGGAAGGGTGCTCCCCACCACCCATGTACACATCATTACATTATGATATGGCACACACAGATCCTACAGGACTCGGACCTCACGGTCATTAAGGGAAAATGAGTCTGTGGTTGGGAGAGGCCAAAGCATTTTAAGCCCAAAAGTTCATCAGGCTTTCAGAAGGCCTGCAACTCGTTCACGGCCGCCCTTAAGTACAGATGCTGCCCAAAGCATCATATCACAGGAAGCAGGCAAGCTGAGGCTACCAGTCAGCTGTAAGCTAACAGGGAGGTAAGGATAATAGAGCAGCCTCTGGAAAAGGATTCCAGCAACCCTTACCCCAATCTGGTCCTAGACGTATTCTGCACAAAAAGTGTGCGTAACTTTCAGGATGAAGACTCAAATGTTTTATCTGCCTCATCCTCAACCATGTAGGATGATAGGAGTTCTGGGCTTGGACCCATTTTACAAATCAGGAGACTGAGGCCCAGCAGAGTGACCTCCTGGCCCACACAGCTAGCAAGCCACAGCCATCTGGTAGGGTTTTCTTTCCCCCTGTCCAGTGTCTATGGTAGGTTGGCTGTGTGTTGCCTCCATGAGGAAGGGCCTAACCTCAGCCTCATGGCTGGAGCTTCCAGGCTTCATGCACCCAGGCAGGCTGGCAACCCCAGCCTCGGGGTATCTTCAGAACAAAGATGCTCCCACCCCACCCCACCCCCAACCCCCAGAGAGGGCTTGGGTAGAGGCCACTGTGTCCTGCTGAGAGGATCCAGTAGTCACCAGGAGAAACTGCAGCCACAGGGTCAGGGTCAGGGGTAATTAGGGCAGCAGCCTTTGTTATCTACACAAAACCCTAGGAATCTCATAAAGATGCAAGAGAGGCAGGGGCCTGGCAAGGACCCACAGGAGCAGCTATGAATGAAAATTTATGGGACCCAGTCACTATCCCAGCAGGCCTTACCATGCTGGTATCATGCCACCATACCCAAAGATGTTTCCCCAAATTCACTCTCTGCTGTACAGATTTCTTACAACATTTTACCCAAAGACTTGGGTCAAAACTACCCAATGAACCTGGGGCTGAAACTAGGTATCCAAGCTTCCCCTTGCCCCCAGAGGACATATACAAAGTTCAGGTTTGTGGATCTTCTCAGCTGGGTCCTTCCAGCTCTTGATAGGAGTGAACCTGTGGACAACTATGCCATGTTGGGTCATTTAAACAGTAGCCAGGGATGAAAATGTGGGATTACTATGGCTAGGGAAGTGTTACATGTGTGTGTGTGTGTGTGTGTGTGTGTGTGTGTGTGTGTGTGTGTGAGAGAGAGAGAGAGAGAGAGAGAGAGAGAGAGTGTGTGTGTGTGTGTGTGTGTGTGTGTGTGTGTTGGAGGGGGTGTTGGAGCCAAACCCCAGTTTCTAGGTCTTTCTTCATTTGCCCTAGATCCCTCTCCCTGACTTTCCCTTAGAATGAAAAAAATAAAAAAAGAACATTTTGTCCCCACAAAGAAGCCAGCAGCCGTTTCTGCACAGACAAGGCTATTTATTTAAACTTTTTTTTAAAAATAAGTCCAGTCCCCTCTGTGAGACTGTGAGCAGTACTCAGAAAGTCTTACAACTGCAGCTCAAGTCTTGAAAACTCTATAGCTCCTCCCCCAGCCCCAGTTCCCAAGTTCCCAAGACTAAACTTCTGATTCGTATGAGAAGATGAGGTCTCCTAACCGTGTGACTTGGGGCCAGTGATGCTTCTGTCCTTTGGAGAAAAACAAAACAACCAAAACCCATAAAACTCAGAGGACAACACCATCTCCCTCTAACTGCACTCCTCGCTGCACACGCTCCTAGGCAGATAGATAGGGCTTTCAATGTGCCTTTTGTTTGATGCTGGCGTCTCCACATCCTCTTCTTGAAGAGGGAAAGGTCAGCACAAGGCTCCGGGGTGTTCACAAGCCCTCTGCCTCGCTCTGGGGCCAGGAATTCCCCCTTCTTTGGACCTCTTAAAAAACCAGTCCGGATAAGAAAGGCCATGAGCTTGCGCCCTCATCTAAACTTCCCAAAAGCTCACAGGCAACTAACTCTTCCACACTCCAGTCACCGCACAAGCATAGAGAGGCAGGCCCCGGAATTCACCAGCAACCAAGTCGCCTGTTTCTCCAGCCCCAGCCACCATCCCTTTATCTGTACCTTCAAAAAAACAATAATAAGCAAAACCAGGCACCTCTGGGACCAGCCTCTGGCCTCCTGCCCTGCCCTGTGTAACCAGCCTGTCCTCACACCCACGAGGGAGGGAGGAGACTGCACTAGTCAACCCTCTGGTCTACCAGGCCCAGTTCCCAGGTTGCAGCAGAAGCAAACTGTTGCTTAAGAAAACCATTGGCACCAGGAGGCAGCTGGAGCCAATGGCTCTCTATGTAACGCCAAGGCAGGGGCTTCCACAGGCGCAGCTCACAGACCGCCCTTCCAAATCCGGGGGGTTGGTCCCCAGTGTCCATGCGCGGGGCTGTCCACCCACGGGGCTCCAAATGTCCCTGGCAGTGCAGAGAGGAGGGAAAGGCTGGCCGAGCGGTGCACTCACCCCGCCAGCCCAGCCGCCAGCCAGCTTCTTGGAGATCTCAGAGAGAACATTTGTTTGGGCTGCCAAGTTAAATCTTCCTCCCTCATGTCAGGGCATTGGAAAAGCAGTCAGGGGAAAGGGGAAGGGGGAGAGCGTGGGGGAAGGAGCCGCGGGAAGGAGGGCGGGAGAACGCGAGCAAGCAATCCAGGCGGGCAGGCTCAGAGCCCCAGTTACTCTTAGCACTGCCAGCCCAAGAAGCTGCAGTTCCCGGGGGAGACGTTGACCGAGGTCTCGGCATCGAAGCAGAGATCTGGCCGCCGGGCCTTCCAGGGCTCCCGGGTCGGGTGCCGGGATGCCCGGCTCCTTGAGCCCGGGCTGTGGGAGAGGCCCTTCACCCTGCTCCGGGCTGGAGGCACAAGGTGGAACTGTAAACCAGAGAAAGGAAAAGTTTTCGGCAGGTAGAGGGAAGGGCAGAGTAGCCGCGGCGATCCGCTGTCCCCGGGGGAGGGTGGGGGGCCCAAGCCCGCAGTCCTGGCGCGCTCCTGTCCGCTAGCCCTCCCGCCCGGGTTGTTTACATTCCTGGAGTGTCTTTTAAACCGGAGGCTGTGGCCGGCTCCTGGCCTTCTCCCGCGGCTTCGGGGCAGTCTCCCGTGAAAATCTGCTGGCGCACAATGGCCGGGAGAGGAGGCCGCCCCTCTCCCGCGCCCCCACCGCTCCAGGGCGGGGAGCCTGCCCTCTGCACCGCGCCCTCTCCCCGCCTGGCCAGCTTCCTGGACAGATGTCTCCGGCCAGGGGGCGACGCGCTCCCGCAGCCTGCACCGCGACACCGAGGCCGTGCTCCCCACTGTTTTCTCCCTGGCCCTGACGCCAGGAATGTGAAACAAGCTTTCTGAGCTTCCCTCCCACAATCCGGACCGAGCTTCAGCTCCGGCCCGGCCCCTCAATCTCCTCCCGGGTCGGCCTCCCACTCCCCCGGGGCCACCGCCGCCGGAGACAGAGAGGAAGAAAGAACACGGGGAAATTACTTTCGTATTTGCAACGCGCGCGCACACACACACAGACACATCTTCCCCTTGGGCTCGCCTCCCGACTGGGGCAGCCCCGGCCAGGCGTTGGCCTGAAAGCCCCTTCGGCTTCCGAAGCCCGAACGAGAAGCCTCGACACATCTCTTCAACGTGTCCTGCTTCAGCCACGCGCCGCGTTTCCCTGGGCTATTCTCCCCCCAAAACAACTTAACCGCGCCCCCATCTCCCATGTACAAAAGTGTGTTCTCCATAGAAATTCGGAGGCACAACTTAACACCACCAACCCTTGCCACCCTAGAATCCAGCGCCTTCCCGGAGGTTCTCCTACGCACACAGGAGCACAACTTCACATCTTTCCAAAAGAGGCAAGGGAGAAGCAGCCAGTCCTTCCCGGGTCCTCTCCTCCCTCCTCCGAATCCGTATCCCGGCTGGCTCCCGACTGATCGGAGCGACGGCTGGGAGGCGCGCCGGCAGGAGGCGGGCACCGAGTCCGAGCGCACAACCGCACCGGCGCCCCGTACACCCGAAGAACCCCGGGTCCCCGCGCTCATCCGGAGCCGCTCTACACAAGCTGGGCGCTCGCTGGTGGCCAGAGCCTCCGCCCCCGGCGGCCAGAGCAGCGGGCCGAGCCTGCACGGCTGGCTTCTTTCGCCCGGCCAGAGCTAAACCTTTAAGAGGAAAGCCCTAGTATAGTACACGGCGCTCGCACCCCGATGATCCGCCGGGAGCGGGTGGAAGCCTCGGTGTTAACGGGCGCTTGGCTCTGTCCCCAAACTTACCGGGCGCTGCGAGCACCACTGCCACCGCTGGAGGACGCGCCGCCGCCACCGCCGTGTAGGGCAGGCTGGAGCCGGGAGGAGCGCAGCGAGAGCGCGGAAATCCACTCGGCTCCGACTCCGGCTCCGGCTCCTCACCGGCCGGGGCTAGGGTCAGCGCGCTGCGCGGGCGCTGCTCGCTTGCTCTGCAGCCGGATCGCTGCTCGCCCGGCCGGCAGCTTGCTCTCCCGGGCGCCCGCCGCCGCCGCCGCTCGCTTTTTTAATGTCCACAGACAGTGAAAAGGAACTCGGCGTTAGGGGGTGAGTAAGTGAATCAACTCGCCCGGAGCCGAGCAAGTTGAAGTGTCAGATTACATTGGCTATTCTATTTCCAAAGGGCCCCGCGCCGCCGGCCTCCCGCAAAAGCCGGCACGGAGTCACGGCGGGAGCGGAGTGCCGCGCCTCCGGCGCGCAGCTCTGCTTGCCTTGGTTCGCTCTCCATCTGCGCGCTCGCTGCGCTCTCCTTTTCTCTTTTCCTTTCCTTTCCGCCTCTCTCCTTTCCCTTCTTTTCCTCCCTTTCTTCTCCGTTCCCAGGTCTCAGCTCTTTTCCGAACCCTGTTAGGCACCGCGCCACCCTCACCCTCCTCTGCTGCTCGTTCACTCTCGTCCCTCTTCTCGCCTCCCTTCGCTGCTCTTTAACGCCCCCCTCTCCGCATCCCATAAGTTTGGAGCGGAGAGACTGATGTGCCTAGGAAGGGATCACATTGGTAGGAGCAAAATTACTTCCAGAAGGCGTACCCCGCTTCCTACTGGTCCCCTGCAGGAGTGCACTGAGACCTCAGGTGCTGTCAGCTATCTGAATTGGGGTGACTGGATTGCTAATGAGACACTGTGTGCGAAACTTCCATGTAGATTTTGGGATTATTCCTAAAACAGGGTGAGAGAGGGTGAGAGGACCCTAACCTTCACTACCACCGGTGACGCAGGGGAGACTAAAGTGCGCCTCCATTGACATCTTGAGAAAGAGCGAGAGGTGCAGCGAGAACCATAAATACCCACTACTACTTGAAGTTAAGAGCAAGGACGCCTTAGTGCCTGGTAGGGAGCGCCTGGGGCGCTGAGAGCCGAGCGCTCCCGCTTTGCAGAGGTGGAAATAACCCAACCAAGCCCACAGCCCAGGGCTGGGCTCCACTCCTACAGTGGCGAAGAGCACTCACGAAGCAGTTAGGTGCGCTCACTTGCGGAGGTTCCCCTCACAGACCGGCCCCCAAGTGTATCCAAGTGCGCACTCCCTTTGGCTCTTGTCCATTACCACTCACACAGAAACTCCTACACAAACGGCAAACGGGTTTGCGCCTACCTTACAGCATGGCACGCATACTTCTCATAGCACGCATGACCCCCTCCACACACTTGTACACACACTTTCCATCCCAGTTATGCCCGTGCACCTGGAGTCATACAATTGAACACACAAATATAGTGTACACCACCCCCGGTACGTTTAAAAACAAAACAAAACACGAGGCATTCCCCCGTGCACTACCTCTCACATTCGCGTACACATACCACACATGTTCCCCTTACTCTTCCACATCCCTTCCTCAACCCCACCCGCCTCTCGATTAGAGGTAATGTAGTCCTAAAGACAACAAGCGTCTAGGCTGGACCCGCGCGCGCGCGCGCGCGCGCACGCGCTCCCCTTCAGGACAGGCGGGGGAGGCTTGGGTCTGAGCCCGCTAGGGACTCCAGGTGTGGCGATAACTCCGTGCTCCGCGTTTTGCAGGCAGCCACGGTGTCGGAGGCGAGGCGAGGAAGGGAGCTGGAATAACAAAGGCAAGTTGGGAAGAGCGCAAGGGGGCGCAGCCCTGGCCGGGCCGCGGGGGGAGCCCTGCACTGCCGGGTCGTCGGAGGCTGCTTGGCCGCCAGCCGGGGGAACCGGAGGTGGGGAGGAAAAGTGGGGGGAGAGGGGCGGAGCCGCCGCGTGACGTCAGAGAACAATGACACCGCTGGGGGCGGGTTTGGGCAGGCAGCCCGGGCGGGGGTCTTTCTCAGGGCCTGGGGCGGGCGGATGAAGTCTTGGCCTCGCCAAGGCGGCAGTTTGATTGACGAGGTCCGCAGGGGAGCGCAGACGTGCCACGCAGACTCGTGAGTCCTGAGCCTCCTGGGTGGTGATCAGAGCGCACCGCAGGCCGACAGGGGAGCCGGCCGGACAGCTCCCCCCATCACAGACCCCCAGTTTAGAATATCCTTCAGAGGGCTGGCTGATCTGACCTCGGCTTGAACTCCTTCAGGGCCAGAGAGATCACTCCTTCCATCACCAAGACAAGAAGGCAAAATGCGTTTGCTCGCTTTGAATCCATTCTCAAAGCTGTGACTGTCTGGCAGCTGAGAACTCAGCCTGGAATTCCTGAGGGTAGACTGCAGCTCAGGTCCACAGGGACATTGGGCAAGGGTATCTGGGTGCGGGGGGGGGGGGGGGAAGCTACCTTTCTGGAGGCAAATTCTGACTCCTGCTGCTTTCGGGTGCAAGTGGGGGTGGGGTGGGGGCGGTGCTCATTTCTGGCCTCAGTCCTCGGACCTGTCACAAGAGATGAACTGTTAGCAACTTGCTCCACCACCCACCCACAGGTGGCAGCTGAGTATCCCCGGGGAAAGTGGGTGGCATGAAATCACTTCCAGACCTCTAGGGACACTGGAATGGCCTGGTCCCAGTACATTTACAACAACAAGAAGAATACCTCCCCCGACTCCACCCCAGCTTGTGGATGGCCCGGGTTGGGCAGGGCAGTCTGAGAAATCCTGGAAAGCTGGACTTGAAAGATGAGAAATCAGTTTGCTGAAGAAGCCACAGGCATCCTGCTCTCAGGCACAGCATCAGCACACCCAGGAGGCCACCACCGTCCTCAGCACCAAAGCCCCTGTCAGCCTTAAGATGCAAGAATAGACCCAAACAACAGCAGGGCCAGCTCCCGTTCCCTTGATGACCACCAAGTCAGGGCACTCAGCTCTGTGGGTCTTTCTCCAAATTTGTAAGTAACCTGAGCTAGTCACCTCTAAGAAGTGGAGAAAATGGTGACCTATGGTGAACATTCATGTTCAAAAGCTCCTGCCCAGAAGAAGGCCTGTCCCATCCCCTTTCTTTAAAAAATTACATCTCGTTTATTTATTTATTTGAGGGGAGGGACACACATGAAGATCAGAGGACAACTTTGAGGAATCATTTCTCTTTTTCCACCAATGTAGGTCCTAGGGATTGAACTTGGATCCTCAGTCTTGATAGGGTGTACCAATGGTGAGCCATCTTGCTGGTACCCAACCCCTTATTTCTAGCCTACATGTACACCTGGAAATCCAGAAGTAGCTGCAGAGGCTGGAGGAGTCTAGCAGGACAGAGCCCATGTTGCTTTCAGCCTTCCCCGCCCACCAAGCATGACAGCTTGAGGGCAGTAAATCTAAGAACTCACACCCAGGCCTCTTCTGAGGGCCCACACCTGAAGCACTGGGATTCCCAGGCCCTCCTTATCTCTGTTTCTCTGCTCAAGGGGTTACTGGGCCAGCTGGCCCCCTCTGGAGTCCTAGAAGGGATGGTTTATTTAGTGCCTACTGTGTGCTGAGTGAGGACATCATGACATTCACTTACTGCCTGCAGTTAGGGACACTACTGTCCCCTCCAGAGGAAAGTGAACTGTCAATCTTGTCCACATGCTGCTCAGACTCTCATTAACGAGGCATCTTGTTAGCCAGCCACTCTGCATTCTTATCCAGAAATTCTGTGTAGCCCTGGGCAAGTTGTTCTCCCTTTCTGAGCCCTCTGTAAACTAAAGGCTAAGTCTCATAACACTGATCAAGCCTTGGTGTTTGTCTACTCCCTGAGTTCCCAGTCTCAGCTTCAGCAGCAGTAGGGCCTGGGTGGAAACAGAGATGGAAAGTCCACTCTGTCAAGTCGACTCAGGTTCCTGTATTCCCCCTGGCTCAGAAGGCAGCTTCCGAACCCACCAGACTGGGGGTTGTGGAATGCAGGCTCTGCTTACACCCACCTTTCCAGCAGGCTTAAGTGCCTCTAGTTTCCTACCCATCAAGACTGAGGTGGGGGCCGAGTCTGAATCCCAGGAAGCAAGGATTCCAAGGGCCAAGAGGGAGGCATTGATGGGAGGATCTGTGCAGCGTGCAGTGAATATGGCCTCCGGACCAGGCTGCCACCAGGTGCCAGTTCCTGCCTCTCTGCTCTGGAGCCAAAAGGCATGTGAAAATGGAACTCACCGCTCCCCTCTCCTTCCATGTCTCCAACCTGGTATCTCCAGGCTGATGGAAGAGCACAGAGATTACCTGGATGTTCTGGGGTAGGGTTCCAGGTCCGGCTGCACCCCGAGCTCATCGCATTACCAGGGATGATACAGATGAGGTGACCTTTGGAGCGCTTCAGGAAGACCTGCTAAGAACTGGTCTCTGTCTGTCTAAGCCCTTCTAGGTCAGTGAGTAGTGGGGACATAATTAGTCTTCACCTGTGCTTGAGCAGGAACCTTGGAGTCCTGCCCAGCTCTGTACCTATATATCTTAGGAGTAGATAGTTGATCTAGCACAGAAAGCCTGGACCCTCTAGCACAAAACCTCTATGTTCCAACTAGATTCTTCTCCCTTTTCCGAACACTAGAAAGCCGATGTGCCAGTGTGCGATTCCCAGAACTATGGCCTTCTGGGTCTCATCTGTATTGGTTTCTTGAGAGGCTGGGGGCACATTAAGACAAGGTCTTGCCATATAGCCCAGACTGGCCTTTGAACTCAAAGAGTTCTGCATTGGTTGAATGCTGGAATTACAGCTGTGAGCCATCATATACCCAGCTAGGATGTGTCATCTTGTCGTGCCATCCTCTGATCCTCACCATGGCATTTCGATGAGTGATTAAGATGTGCTACAGAGAGAGGCGGTGGCTTCCCCTGGGCCACAGGCATGGAAAGTACAGAGAAAGCTTAAAAGGTGGGCCACTTCCTGCAGCAGCGCCCTCTCCCTACAACTAGAGTTCTGCCAAGCAGCAGGCTGGGACCGGTTTGTGAAGGACAGCTGGGGAGATGAACTCAGCATGCCAAGGTGGAGCACAGTGACTTCCTGCCTTCATTCTGCAGCACCGGCTCCCTGTAAAAGAGCTCAGGCGTCTCACATATGCAGGCTTCTCACACTCTCCTGCCCTAACCTGTCTTCACGCGCTCCATGTTTAGTGGCTTCCAGGAGAGCCACCAGCGCATGCATACAACTCCTTGCATGCTTTTGCACAAGCTCCTTTTGTCTTCTAAGACACACCCATGCCAGCCTTCCAGTCCATATCTGCAGCCACCTGCTCAGGAGCCTGCTCTGATAATATCACCAGCCAAGATGTCTACGTCATCTCCATCCCTGAGTGCTGCCAAACTGCCTCTATATCCATGTGACCATAGCGATTGCCTGTTCAGTTCCTGCTATGGGCCAGGTCCTCAGTAGCTTGAACTCTGGCCCTCACCTGAGTTGAGGATTAGTACTAATGGCTCCATTTTACTGGTAAGAAAACTGAGGCCCTGAAAATCTCAGTCACTAGTGTAATACCTCACGGTGGAGAGCTCTTTGGTACCCGAGGCTTTTTGGTACCTCCAGGGGTAGCATGGTTCACTGCTCTATGCTATCACCCAGCAAGTTGCCAAGCAGTAAGTACAGTGGCGATATGGGGCACACATGGAGAGACCAGGCTCCCAGGAAAGACTGCCCAGATCAGATGCCATTTCTTAGGTTTGGGGAAGAAAAATCACTGCTGTTGGACAGGTGCCTGGAAGGCAAGCTCTCATGGAAGCTGTAGAAAAGCAGATGAGGGTGGAACACGCACCTGTGCAAGATCACAGAGACCAGATAGTATCTGGGCTCCCAAAGTGACAGGCATTCCTGCACTCTGCAACCTGCCTCGGAGCATCTTTAACCGTGTTCTTTAGGAAGGACACATGGTCCCAGAGGCCTTGAGGATGCTGTTGTTCAGTGAGTGGCTCCAGTTCTTTCCCCCCTCAATTAAAATGAAAGAGAAGAAAAAAAGAGAACCCGAAACATTGTTTCCAGTTGTGGCTGCTGCCAACTGGAATGAGAATCCCACTGAGTAAGATGGATGGAGTAGGCGCTAGCCACCCAGAGACCTTGCCTTGGTCCTTCTGCAAGTACCAGGTGCAGTTTGGGAGGGCTGGAGGACCACCGCCCACCATCATAGTTTCCTTCCTCACCCACCTGTAGCCTTGGATGAGCTGGACCCCTTCCCTGGCAGGTAGCCCCTCACTCTATCAAGAAAGATCTGTAGATACCTGTCTGAGGGTGCTGCAAAAATCTCTCTTCTAGGACATCACTTTAAACACTGGTTTAATTCCAGGGTGAACATGGGAGGATTTCCTACCCCCCCCCCCCCAGGGAGGAAGGCCATCTGCAGGGGTGGAGGAATGGGAGCCTAGAGGCACATCCATCAGCTCTCTGCAGAGACAGCTACCCATTTGCTCTTCAGAAAGGGCTCCCCAGACTCCACGGCCATCACCTTCTGCTTACATCTCTTTGAAGAATCTCTCTTGCACCGGAACTCTGACCTTTCCAGACCATGGACAAGTCTGACCCAGGTTACCTCAATGATCAGCCCTGCAAGAGCAACATTCTGGTCACTGGCTAGGGTCTAAGAGGAAGCTGCTACCAGAACTGGCTTCCTACATGCCCTCCTCCCCTGGGAAAAGCACTTCTGAGTTTGTAAAGAGCACTTCCTGTCCCGTGTAAGTGCCACAACAGCCTCAGGAGGCAGGCAGATTGTACCATCCACTTTGTGGAAGAAGAGGAAGAAGAGGAGGAGGAGGAGGAGAAGGAGGAGGAAAATGGCTTGGTGGTTTGGCCAATATAACACACATAGGGGATGGGCAGGGTCTTGTCAGGATTTGAACTCTGATCACTTGATTCCATGTCACCAACCGAGGTGATGTTTCAAAAGATGTCACTCCTAGCCCCAGATGTTGCCACGAGACAGGATCTCAGAGACTTTGGTTCATTCAACAAATAATTGTTGATTATAAGCTGTGTCAAATACAGAGCTTAGTTCTAGGGATCCAATAAAGAGGAGACAGATGGGATCCATGCCACCACCATCTATCTGATAATTCTGATAGAGGAAACCAGCCAAACAGGCCCCATGCAGACAGGCCTGATCCCAGAGCTTCAACCCATGTGCCCCAGAAGAAGCCCAGGACCCAGGGCCCACAGCCTTGGGCTCCTGCCCTGGTTTTTTCGTCTTCCTAGCTGTGTGGACTGAAAAAGGTTTTCCTGACATGTGTAAGCACACAGCTTCTCCCATGGTTTCTAGGTCCTTGCCCTACTCCCACCTTCTAGGTCAAGTGGTTAATGATTTCCTGGCATGAGTAATTATCCTGGTACAGTGTTTTCTTAAACCCAACTTTTCATGGGCACTTGAAGGCAGAGAGGGGCTTCTCGGGTCATCTGACTTGAGCCCCTCACTAAGCAAGAACACCTTAGCCTCATTTTTCCCAGGAAGTAACAGCCTCCCCCCACCCCTCTCTCACCCTTCCGGAGTAGATAGACTGCTCGCTCCTTCACAGAGCAGACCTCTGCCCAGTGGCGTGCTAGTAAATGTTTAACACCTGGCTCTCCAGACTGGGGTGAACCTGATTCGTAGTATCTGTTGATTCCCTTAGTGTAAATAGTCCTACCACAGTGGCCTGGTGCTGCATGCTTAGCAGTTCACACAGTTGGTGAAAGTTTAACCGCTGTCATTCCTGAGTCAGTACAAGCAGGCTACAACACAGGGTGGCCCCCAAGAAGAGTCTGGTCTGGCTTGACTCTGCTGGAAGTTTTTTCTGCTATGGAGCAAACCGTCTCACTGACCATGTACATCCCTCCACATCCTGATCTGAATCCTGTGAGATGGGTAGATCCTGGGCTTATCGAGATGGATTAGGCACCTTCCTCTCTGCCCTTCCTCCCTCCCTCCCTCCTTTCTTCCCTTTCTTACTCTTCCTTTCTCAAATATTTATTGGGCCCTGGTGACCCGGGCTGTGGTGCTAGGTACTGTGGCTACACAGTATCTTTTGCCCCTGGCTCCACCTACCCTGCCTGTCCACTTCCCAGACCCCACTCAGACCGGCTGATCCCCACTCTCCAGAGTTTGTGTTGACAGCCACCCTTTCTCTTCCTGCCATGGGCAGCCCTGCCTCCCGAAGCCTTTATCGTCCCTTTTGACACTTATCACTTTCTACCTCGGATTACAGCTATTTGTGTACAGGGCTTATCTCCCTGCCAGACAGAGAGGCAGCTCTGGTTGTTGAAAGTGTGGACTTTGGAGCCATGTGACCTGGCCTTCCATCCCAGCCCAGCACAAGGGCTATGCTTTCTCTGGAGCTCACACACCTTTGGGAACCTCCGTTTCTTTATCTTCCAGGCAGGCCTGGTGATTAACCACTTTCAAGATGGTTTTGGCTATTCAGTGGGATTAAAATGTAAACCCCTTTTCCGGTTCCTGTCTGGACTTCCATCCTCTTCTGGGTAGACCTTGCGCCAATGCCTCTTCGTGGTCTAATCATTAGACTCTAATACTATTTATAACAGACACATATGTAACAATGCAAAATTCAGGGTCTTAGTCCAAGAGCTTACCTATGGGGATGCATTTTATCCTTCCAAGCTTGGGACACTGGAACTAATCTCTCTCCATCAACAGCAGACAGTGTGCTGGGTATAGTAGCACACACCCATAATCCCAACACTGCAGAGGCTGAGGGAGGAGGAAACACCAAGAATTGGATGCTAGCCTGAGGACCCTTTCCCAGAACCAACCAGTCAAGTACAAAGATAAATTAAAGCACAGACAGGTCACGCAGATACTGAGTGAGAGCTAAGATCTGAATCCAGAACAACCTGTTTTAGAATCCCAGCTGTTGAGCTGGACACAGTATGTCGGGGGTGTGAGTTGCATGTAGTTTATAGAGGCTGGGAGTGGGGGTGTCTGTAACGTTCCAAGCCTTTGCACATCCTTACCCCGGCCTAGAGACAGGGTGGAGTGATGCATTGCCCTTTTGGGACTCCCCAAAAATAAAGTGGTTAACATGGGAGGAAGCAACATCTCCAGACCCTTTGCTCGGGGACAGGGAGGCCACTGATGGATCAAGCAATGTGAGGAAGATCACGGGACATAACAAAAGGAGATAGATGGAGGAGTGAAGGTAGCTTGTAAGTGGAGGCATCAGAGGCTCATCTAGGAATAAGGCTCACAGTTTTCAGTAGACTGTTGGGCAGTCCTGCAGTGGCTTTTGTTTCTTTTTTTTTTTTTTTTTAATTTTCCTTTGTCTTTCTTTTTTGTTTTTAAATTAGATATTTTCTTTATTTACATTTCAAATGCTATACCCTTTCCTAGTTTCCCCTCTGAAAATCCCCTATCCTCCCCCCCCCCTCCCCAACCCACCCACTCCTGCTTCCTGGCCCAGGCATTTCCCTCTACTGGGGCATAGAACTTTCACAGGACCAAGGGCCTCTCCTCCCATTGATGATTGACTAGGTCATCCTCTGCTACATATGCAGCTAGAGCCTCAAGTCTCTCTTTGTGTCTTCTTTGATTGGTGGTTTAGTCCCAGGGAGCTCTGGGGGGGGGCGGGTACTGGTTAGTTCATATTGTTGTTCCTCCTAGGGGGCTGTAAACCCCTTCAGCTCCTTGGGTACTTTCTCTAGCTCCTTCATTGGAGATCCTGTGCTCTGTCTAATGGATGACTCTGAGCATCCACTTCTGTATTAGTCAGGCACTGGCAGAGCCTCTCAGGAGACAGCTATATCAGGCTTCTGTCAGCAAGCTCTTGTTCGCATCTGCCATGGTATCTGGGTTTGGTGGTTGTTTATGGGCTGGATCCCCAGGTGGGGCAGTTTGTGGATGGTCATGCCTTCAGTCTCTGCTCTGAACTTTGACTCTGTAACTCCTTCTATGGGTATTTTGTTCCCCATTCTAAGAAGGATCAAAGTGTCCACACTTTGGTCTTCCTTCTTGAGTTTCATGTGTTTTGCAAATTGTATCTTGGGTATTCTGAGCTTCTGAGCTAATATCCACTTATCGGTGAGCTGCAGTGGCTTTTGAAGACAGAATAGAGCAAAGATAGCTGGACTGACCTGGGCCAAGTTGATGTTCTGATTCTCTAAAATCGTCTTTGAGCTTCCATAGTCTTAATTTCTTACCTCACCTAAAGTGGGGCTCATCTCTCCACTATCCCAAGTTGTAGTTTCTCCTGCAGAATAGGCATGAAGAGTGGACCTTGCAGTTAGTTCACGGGTGAACCAGATGGCAGGAGATGTCAGCTAGAACCCCTTGAGGTTAGAGGTGGGTGGACTTACTTGGGGGAGAGAGAAGAACCAGGTAGGGCCAAGAGGAACCCAGCATGGATTGGGGTGGCAATACCAGGTCTGCTAGTCTTTCTCATCTATTTTCTGTTGCTAATTGCTTAGTGCTTGCCCGCTCTGTTGGTGTCTAAAGGGGCTGACCCATGCGGAACCCTGTTCCTCCCACCAGCTTAGGATAGCCCAGCCATGGATCCTGAAGGCAGGCCTTATAGAGTACATTAAAGAGTCCTTGAAGAACATATGTCTCAGGAACACTATGAGACCTGCTTTCCTCTGTAATTCTGCCCAAATCAGTGTTCCTCCCATTCTCCTGTGAAAACTGGGTCTCAGGTGTGTGACAGGGCCCTAGAATGAAAAGTGACCCTTCCCCCAACCCAGGCAGACTCTCAGGGCCCTTGGAGGCTTGGAAGGCTGTGGGGAGGGGTGCGGTGAAAGGGTGAATTAATCCAGGCTCACCCTCAGGGGTTCTCTATGATGCTAATCTCTTCTGCTTTTGATGCATCCTCCCCCAACCCCCACCTCCCCAGTCCCAACCCAGTTTGAGCTGGAGCCTTAGTTCTACACTGGGGCTGGGATTAGAGCTCCCAGGGTGAGGCCCACTATACCCATAATGAAGCAGAAGGGGTTTATCCCTGGGCAGGAGACCAGAGTCCAGGTTACGTGCCTGCATATGCATTGCACTCTTCTTTGCCAGAACTTTCCCTCTCCTGGTCTTGCCCTCTCCTCTGCAGAGGGGCTCTGGTCATTCTATGTCACACAGAAGCCCAGTGTGCCCTTGGGACCTGAGGCTCTGGTCATTAAGAGCAGAGTCCAGACTGCAGTCCTGCCCCAACTGCAGAGGCTTTATTCGGGTAGTTTTTGTTTGGTTGGTTTTGACCAACATTGATAGAAGAACCATAATTGCCAAAGGGAACTAGATCACGCATAGTCCCTTACGGTCCTCACGGCCCCTGTAATAGGCCTACAAATGGGGAGGCATAGTGTCTCAAGGAACTGGGTACTAATGTGGTACAGTCTGAGAGAATGTGGTACAGCAGCTCATCAGAGTCCACCACTGTACAGAGAGCACAAGACCCAGGCAGATATGCATACTCCGTGTGAAGAATGCACTGGCTTTCTATGCATGTCTTCCTTTCCATACCTAGTCTTGTTCTAGAGATGACCTGAATCTACTGTGTGCCCAGTGGAGCTGGGAAGAGAGCCCAGGCCCCTACAGTGCTGCACAGCAGGCTGGGGCACCTTTGAGGATGCCAGCCTCAGGGGAATCATAGAGGCCTCTCAGCCAACCCAGCCTTGCAACATCCCTGTAAACCTGGCTTTATACACAATTAAAGTTTTACTACAGTATGTTTCCTACATATAGAAGACTATTTGTGAGCTATGAGCACATCAGGCCAAAAGCTCCTGATTATTTAGACACTGGGGAAGACCTGCCTTTCGACCCCTTACTTCCTAGAAGGAACCAGTACACTAAATGTGGTCATTACTCCCTTCCTTTTTAAAAGAAATCATTTCAGGACACCTGTATGGAATTGCTGGGCTAACTGCACCTTGGAGACTCAGAACCTGGGACACACGTTCCTGGTGCAGCCAGCTGGGCAGGGCAGCACCTGGCAGCTGGACATCCCTTGAGCAAGGCATGCTGAGTGTTTGTCTGGGTGGTGCTCACTACCCGCACCACCCCCTCCTTCCCACTCAAGGGTTCCCAGCTCCTTCTTCCAGCTCCAGCCCCAAGGTGTCATTGCAAGGAGGCCTTTCTTGGGAGATCTGATCTCTGTGTCCATCAGAGTCTTTAGGCACCCAAAGGGCACCCACTCGCGGGGCAGAGATGTTAGGTAGCTAATACCCAGATCCCAGGGGATCTGAGCCTTGGCCCCAAAGCCAACATTTCTAGAGTGACTCAGCGTAAGCTGAGTGCATAGAAGCCCTGGGGAGAGACTCCATGGATATGGACTTCCTCCAAGGACCTGTGGATTAGTTTGGCCTGTGAAATTGGAGATAAGTCTCAGGGAGGCTCCTAGTACTTGGGGGTGCTCTGACACCCCCTTGCTGAATGTATAAGTTATTAGACATGCCTACATGTGTGGTTGTTAACACATAGGCATGCACATGTGTGTTCACACACACATACACAAACATGTGTACTATGCGTATAATATGATCCCAAGTCCACAAGTGTGTGCAGCATGATACAGGAACTTTCTTCTCCTCATGGACAAGCCTGTCTGATCTCTGCACATCACACAAGGCACATATATGAAGAACGTATCATGCACTAGATCACAGGGACCTGAATAACTTCACCCTACATTGCCCACCAGCCCTCAAGCCTCTAATTCCATAGCCTCAGCCTCCCAGACAGAGTCCCTAGCATCCAGGGGCCTGTAGGTCAGCAGTGGGGCCAGAACCATGACACCAGCAACCATGTGACCAGTGCTTGCTTCTCATGCTAAATGCCACCAGCGCAGGGCCTGCTAGAACCGAACAAGGAAGCTGGCAGCAGGAAGGTCCCAAATCTCCCCCTTCTCTTTTGCTTCCTGGGACCTAAGCTGTGCATTCCCCCAGTGACATTTCCACGAGTGTCCTATAGGAGGGTGCACAGCTGTAGGCAACAGCAGAGACTGAGGACGTCCCAGAGCAGAGTGAGACTGAACAGGGAGGAACAGCTCCGCCGGGTGTCTGAACTGGGAACTAGGTCATCCCAGCCGCGATGTTCATGTACACATATACACACATGGCTATACACATGAGCCAAGAAAGGGCAAAGGAACTAAGAATACACAAAAAGCTTGTTCCAGGCCTTTCAGCCTCTTAACTCAGGCTGTCCCCAAAGGGGACCATCAGCTGCAGTGCCCACTGCAATTGAGTTTCAAGACATTGTGTTTGAGGGACTTTGGCATGATCAGGGAGTCCTTTCTGGGCCCTTCGGGGGCTTTCCTTTCAGGTGACCTGATGGCTTT